>NC_136266.1:177482046-177757750 GCF_964187855.1 Myxine glutinosa | reverse complement strand
GCTCACAACCTCGATTCGACTCACAGCCGTCTCTTTCCCCTGCCGATTTTCCTCCTTCCTCCTCCTCCTCTTCCTCTTCCAGTTTCTTTGCCACGTTTTTCTTTTTCTCCACGAGCATTTATTTTTTTACCTTTTACTAAAGTCATCTCCATTTCACACAGAAATCTCAACAATATTACCTGAAACTAAAAATCCTACAAGTATATAATAACAACAAAGGCGGAAGTGACAAATCCGTCACACTTAACACAGAGCTTGTCCAAGGTGGAAAACCCCCTTGGGGAGGGGGAGGGGTTAATGAAGTTGATACAACCTCTGTCACGTGACCCCAACTTCCCCTGCCAGGTTTGTCCGTCACGTGACTCCAAGTGACGATTCTTTTGGATGCTTGCATGAGGAATGCAATTTCAGCACGACATCAAAGCAATCTCTAGCAGCTGAACACACATGTCACATGGTCACACTGTAGGGATAGATGGTGCTTCAAAGCGTGGTTGTAGAAAACAACCGTGAGTCGTTAAACCTGGAGGTACGGGAAAGGGCAGGCTCAGGGTCTATGGTTAGAGAGTTCACATGGTTTGAAAAGACGACATTGGCCTTGTAAGGGTTCTCGCAGTCTAAGATTTACAGGCTTTAAGTGTGAAATGAAAGGTCAAAGTGAAATGCACAATAACCGCAACACTGACCCGAGTAAATCTTTCCGTAAGGCCCGTGCCATTCCACTTGGGGGCTCCCCATGTCCTTGTGGTGTTTCAAAGGACACAGGATCGGTGCGCTTGAACCATGCAGGCGAACATACACTTTCACTGCCACAGGGATTGAAGCGGGAAGGACCACAAGGTTAACCGAGGAAGCGTGTTGAAAAGGGGACACAGTATAACTGAAAGGAACAAAACAAATGATTGAATAGAGGAAACATAATCTAAAAAAACATCTTCTAAATACATGTAAACCTTGGAATATTAAGCATGGTTAACAACAGTCAATTACACAACGATCGGGGATGCCTCTTCGTGGTGGTTGTACCCCCAACACTAGTCGGGAGCCAAATCTTCCCCATTCTTCGTCAGGGCAGCGCAGTCACGGTCAGAGTGCTGATCGGTACCCATGGACCGGCCTTTTCCCTCTTGGTGGGTGTGTGTGTGTGTGTGTGTGAGTGTGAGTGAGTGTGAGTGTGTGTGTGTGTGTGTGTGTGTGTGTGTGTGTGTGTGTGTGTGTGTGTGTGTGTGTTCCTCTCCCTCTAACGCTGTGGTGGCCCTGACTTTGCTGTGGTGGCCCTGTTAGGTGGGGGTACACCATCCTGGATGTGGGGGATATCTGGGTCGCTCCTGTGAGATCGACCGGCTGCCTCCATGCCACAGGCTTGTTCGAGAGAACTGTCCGGGGCTATACAACAACAGCAACAACAACACTAAATTGTTTGCATTATATATATATATATACATATATGTATATATATATATATATATATATATATATATATATATATATATATATATATATATATATATATATATATATATATATATATATATATATATATATATATATATATATATATATATATATATATATATATATATATATATATATATATATATATATATAAAGCAGTAAAGTATGTTTGTTTGTTTGTTTGTTTGTCCTCTAACTCGAGAACTACTCATCGCAGAGCAAAACCAAAGGCATATTCGGAATCAGTACGTCTCAGAGCAACTACAGCACACCTTACAATTAAAAAGACTTCGCGTTTTAAAATTATGACGTCATCAGCGTATTTCGGAACGTTACTTTTTCAACTTCATATTCGGCATCAGTCCGTCCCAGAGAAACTTCGTAACGTTAATTTTTCAACTTCATCCGATTGACATGGGACCAACGGCATGTGACAGAGAGTGAAACATTTATTTGACGACAATGACTTCCGACTTCCGGGTTCGGAATGCGGGACCAATGCCATTTGACAGGGAATAAAAAATACATGCGACATTCGATTGACAATGACTTCCGACTCGACTCCCCCCTCCCCTCCCCTCCCCCCCCTCCCCCTTCTCCCCTTCTCCCCTCCCCTTCTCCCCTCTTCCCTCTCCCCCGCCCGGCAATGCCAGGTACTTCTGCTAGTATATATATATATATATATATATATATATATATATATATATATATATATATATATATAGTTGCGGATCTCGGGGGTCGGCGCTCCCCTTATCAAGGGGGGGGGGGGGTAATCCCCTTGTCTTTTTAGCTGGCCGCCCCGAGTCCTGGAAATTATAACGTCCTTCCCGGCGCGGCGTTAGGTAGGGTTTGCTAGGCCTAGGGGTTCGCTGCTACATAAGTACTTACGCCCGCCGGAAACGACGGAATAACTCCCGCTTGAACCACGGATAAGATGGAAAATGCCGAGCAGTTAGCAATCCGAGATCAGAGCTATTAACAATGACTAAACCCGATTATAGCGGTTCCTAATCGTGCCACAGGTACTCAATTGAAAGAAAGGACGGATGCGATCGGATTAGGGAAAACCAAGAAAGAACAAGGTAATTTATTTACAAACCAAAAAGAAGAGGAAAGGAAAGAATGTACAGGAAGAAGAAGAAGAAGCAGGACACAGGGCAGTCTTAAAGCAGTCTTATTCTACGACCCCAGACATACATACGCACTCACACGGGGATTGCAGCTGGTAGGGTGGAAGGTCCAGGTCGATGGTCCGGTGATGAGGTCCGGCTCCAGGTGTCTCCAGTCCAGTGGGTGAAAACCGGGTAGGCAGCTTCGCGCGTATCGTGGAATGCGACCGGACCTTACATATGGTGGGGGGGGGGGGGGGGGGGAGGGAGGCTGGTGTCCTTCAGCGTACGTAATAATTGTATGGCTGTGACAAACGCACCCTCTCCAAAGTTCTCTTATAACGCCAGCGAGTGAGTCCTTACGCAATGTGCGCTCCTGGATCAGTCCCGTTACAAGAGGTTCTTCTGCGCAGTACCATAGAAAGCAGTCCTTCAACAAGGCACCTTTCCCAATAGTCCGGTTACAATCAGACGTCTCCGCGCAGTCCCCTGCAGTCCCCTCCAGTCCTCTCAAGTCCGCCGCCGTATATCTTCTCAAGTCCGTAGTAGGGCTTTGCGCTCGCGCTTTTATAACGCGAGCCAAGATTACTCCGCCAGCCAAAAAGCCACGCCCTTCGGCGAGCTCACCTCAGCCCTGGTTGGTTGGTGAGGGCTTACCGGTCACGCCCTGATGGTGAGTTGACGTGGCCACACCTTGTTACTGGTGTCCCGCCCCTTCTTCCTTGAGCCTGACCGCATGGTCAATGGCGGCGCCTGAGCGAACGCTAAGGCACCGACTGTAGGGGCGCGCAATGGCGGCGCTTGTAGAGGGAGGTCGCAAAATGAACGAAAGGGCCTACTCCTTATTTGATTGATGCAACGCAGATTCAACTATTGGAAACACAGCCTTAACTAACACATAATAATGAAATAACTGAGTTCCTATGGTGGCCTACGTGTTGCTGTGGCCTAACTAAGGGTGCTACCTTTAACCTTTAATGTCATATTTACAAGTGATTATTATTTACAAAAGTGTGGGTTCTAAAACCGCAACAATATATATATATTGTTGTGGATATGAGAATGTTTTTTTTATTTTATTGTTGTAAAATGTTGTTGTAAAAGGTTGTTGTAAAATATCACCCCTCCTCCCTCCGTTTGTGGTTGTATAAAGGTCAAAAGGGCGTTCCCGTAGTTAGTCCATAAAACATACATGCAGGACACGATATATCTTTTTTTTGACAGTTATATCCTTATTATGTGTATTAGTGTAAGGCTGTGTCTTCCATTAATTGAAATACTCCATTGCACCAGTGAAAGAAATAGATCCCCTTTCCTTCCCATCCCCAAAATCTCCCTTTCCTTCCCATCCCCAAAATCTCCCTTTCCTTCCCATCCCCAAAATCTCCCTTTCCTTCCCATCCCCAAAACCTCCATTTCCATATTACATCCCCTCTCGTCACTGCTGAGCCCTCGATTGCCCATATTACCTCCCCTCCAATAACCGCCATTGACCACGAGGCTCGAGTCGGGGAAGAAAGGCGTGTCTCCACCTCGTCATAGAGGGGAGGAGTGAGCCAGCCCCACTCGACCAACCATGAGCCAGGGGTTTGGCTAGAGAGGGCGGAGGAAGAGCGATCGGGGAGGTTTGAAAAGGTTGAGGGGCGGGGGCCTATATAACCCAAGGCAGGGGCGTGTCAAAAAGAGATGCGTTTTTACAGAGGAGAGGAGAAGACAAAAAGCCCTGGAGTTGGTCACAAGGAGTTGGAGTGAGTCGATTGCCAGTAGAGGGTCTGAGTCGGTTGGTCACAAAGGGTTGGTCTTGGTGAGAGAGGTCTGAGTTGGTCGTCAAGAGAGAGTGGTGAAGAGTCAGTCAGTAGAGGTGGTGGTAAAGAGTGAGGGACCAAGAAAGAGTTGAGGGTTGGACCAGACGAGTGGGACAAGGCCTGGCAAGGCAAGCGGAGGCGGCAGCAGCAGCGACACCCGGCAGCCGCTTGGGGCCTGGGCGGCGGTTTGGAGCAGGGCCGAAAAGGAACGGCGGCTGCTAAACGCGCCGATCGTGCTGCATGACCCCCTTGGACCTCCCTCTCCCTCCAACCATCCACATCCTGCGATTCCTGCAATTCCCCGCGTTAGTCAGTGTCTTTTGTTTGTTCTGTCCTGGGATAAGTTAAGCCTGTAGATAAGCTAGTATTTGCACTGTGTCACCTGCGTCTTATGTGTTGTAAATAAACCTTGATTGCTCCGTTTTGCTTGTGTAAATAATAAACCCCATTACTCGTCTGTACGTCTTCTCGTTTTATTCCTTTTTCCTCTTTGCATTCGTCGCCTTTGTCTTTTCCCTGATTGAGCAGCTGTGGTGCGATCCGGCCAAAGTTCGGGTGGAATCGGGTAAGTTTGTTAGGTCGCGGTCACCAACCGCTCGGTCTACAACATCTAACCGCGATCAGTAACAATTGGTGTCTGGGAGTGGGATTCGAGGCCCGACCAAATAAAAAATAAAAAAAAACAACGAATAGAGGGAAAAAAAAAAAAAATTGGTCAAAATTACGAGCTGCCGAAATTTGTTTTGTGTAAAGCAAAACCCGAATTTTGAAATCGCGCCATGGCTGGCCAAGGCGATCGAATGCCGGTGGGTGAGCTAGAGGAGGGGTTAGGAGTAACCCAGGATCAAATGGAGGGGAGCAATGAGGAGGCGGTTGAGGGAGTATCAGACGCACAAAATGGCGGCCTCGCGCACATGATTATTGTGGCGCCAAATTTAGCCGCGCCCGTGACCGTAGCAGCGCCGCCGATGGATTGGGGCCTATTTATGGAACAAATAAAGGCGCTCATGGTCCAGACAAGTGAAGACCTGAGGAATGACTTGGGAAACCAAATGGGGGTAATGGGAAACCAAATGGGGGTAATGGGGAACCGGATGGATGCTCAGAGTGAGCAATTGGGAGTAATGAGGGACGAAGCGAGGGGTACCGGTGAGGGATTAAAACATGGGTTAACGGGGGTGGAAAATAGAATGGCTGCCCAGGAGAATCAGTTAGAGGGGGTGAAAAATGGGTTAACGGGGGTGGAAAATAGAATGGCTGCCCAGGAGAATCAGTTAGAGGGGGTGAAAAATGGGTTAATGGGGTTAGAAAATAGGATGGAGGACAAATTGCGGGAAATAGGGGAACAATCTGCCAGGGAAATCAAACAAATGGGAGAGCAGATAGAGG
The DNA here is from genome assembly GCF_964187855.1 of Myxine glutinosa. NCBI lineage: Eukaryota > Metazoa > Chordata > Myxini > Myxiniformes > Myxinidae > Myxine > Myxine glutinosa. The sequence continues at coordinate 177,751,989 of NC_136266.1, read as the reverse complement.
AGGTGAAAATCGGGGTAGAAACCAAACTGGATGCTCAGAGGGATGAATTGGGACAGATGAGGGTGGCATCTACAAAAGAGATGGAGGAAATACGACGAGGGGTAAGTGAGGAGGTCTCGGGGCTACGCGAGGAGGTAAAGCGAGGTGAAAAGCGTATAGAGAAAGAGGTGAGAAATAATACGGCTAAGTTACAAGAAGGAATAGAAGATCTGACGGAGGAGGTGGAACAGCTGACAGAGGGACAAACTAAGTTAGTGGAGCAGGTTCAAAGGAACACTGCAGTACTAGGAGGGTTAAAGGCGACACAAAAAGAAATTAAAAACGAATTAATAGCGACACAGAGGCAATGTCAGATGGTACGGGAGGAACTGACAATGAGGGTGGACGAGGTGACAGAGATAATGGAGACAAAGGACCGGCAGGTGAGGATGCACATAGAGACGGTCACGGTAGCCTTAGAGGACGAACTTGAGGAGACGCACCGAGAAATAAGAGGTTAAACAAAAATTAGAGGAAGTGGAAGAAGAGGTGAGTGAAATTAAGAAGGGACGAACAGAAACTAAAAGAGAAATCCAGGAGGAGGTGATGGAATATGTGCAAGGTCGGTGCTCAACTCATGATGTGATGCTCACTAACCAAATAAAGAGTTTGCAGGTGGCAAAGGAGGTGCGGAGACGAAGTACGGAGGTGAGTGGCAATGTATATGATGTGAGGAAAGCTTCAGTCGGCTTGGGGATTGGTTTGGATCCGGGTGTTCGTGAAAGGCCGTTGGTGAAGTGTGTGACAGGTCAGGTGTGCGAAAAAAGAGGTGTGCGAGAATGTCCGACCATGGGGTGTGTGAGGAAAAAGTGCACGCCGAGGAGTGAGTGTGCCGTCAAGAGTGAGTTGGTCGAAGCGCGTGTGCGAGGGGGTACATGGAAGCGCGGTGTGGTGAGTGTTACGGAGGAAGTAACGAGAGAGTGTACACCTGTGGTGAGTGTTACAGAGGATGTAACGAGAGAGTGTACACCTGTGGTGAGTGTTACAGAGGATGTAACGAGGAAGTGTACGCCTGTGGTGAGTGTTACAGAGGATGTAACGGGAGGGTGTGCGCGAGAAAGGTGTGTAACGGACAGGTGCATGAGGAAAGAGTGTGCTGTCGAGAGTAAGGGTGAGTGGGCGGTCAAGAATGGAGGTGAGAGTAGTGAGAGTGAAACGGAGCGTGAGTTGGTTATGACAGGTGAGCGAGGATGTACACCTGGAATGGAAGGATGCACACCTGGAATGGTAGAGCGTGTGTGGGAAGGCACATTTGAGTTGGTAGTGAGGCACGTGGTTGGGTGTGCGAATGAGAGCACACCTGTGATTGTCACAGAGGAAGTGACCGAGGAGGGGGCACGAAGAGGTGTGTTGGTGAGGTGTGCGACCAACGAATGTGTGCCAAAGTGTTCGGTGGTCAGGTGTGTGACCAAGGCTGGGAGAGGAATGAGTGTACCGAGGTGTGTAAGGAACGGTACGACGAGGAGCATGGAAACGGCTGCATGTATGAGCAAGAAAGGGGTAGCGTATGCTTGTAAGCATCCAGGTGAGGCGTCGACGGTAACCGGTTTAGCGGTGAGGGCGACTTATAGCCGAATCGGGCCCTCGGTGCGTGCCGGGCTTCGCGTGCCGCGAGAACCAGCGGGGATCCGAGCCACGGCGGGTTCGAAAGGACCGCCGTGCGCGATCCACGCTGGGCCTCGCGTGGAACGGCCGCGTCCGGGCTCCACTAGGCGGAGCGGGCAGCTCGATAGGAAGGGTCGTCATGGCGACCACTTGCTATTGAGACGTGCCGGCAGGTCGAGATCGGGACAGTGGATGGCTCCGTGCCGAGATGGTGCGTGGGATCTCGGCACGGGTAAGCCCCCGTCCCTGCCACGAATGCGGGACGTATCCAGCGGCTGGCACAAAAGAATCCGCGTTCATTGCTCGGCTGTACGAAGCCGGGCTGTCGACGTGAATTGGCGCACCGAGAGGATGTAATAAGTAGACGGGTGATAGTGATAATGGTAGTGATTCGATACGAAATTTGTAATAGTGGGTAGAATTGGCAGCAAATGGAAAATTTTTGAATTGGTTGGAATGTGGACGAGCAAAATTGATAGAGAGACCCCCGATGTGGTGGGATGGCAAATCCACCATCCCTCACAGAGTGGGGCAAATGCGCAATAGTTTATGGGGTGGCTATGACAACCGAGCCAGGGAGGGCTTGGATAATTGTAGGGATCTAGCGAAGATGACAATAGGTAACGTTAAGTTTAGTTAGTGACTGATACCTGTAGTGGGGACGCAGGTAGATTAGTGTGGATTATAATGACGTGGGAGCGCAATAGTTTAAAGGGACGACTGGGAAGCGCAAGTTTCAGAGGGGAGTAGTTAGCTGAGATGATGCCGTGTGTGTGAGGATTGAACAGGTGAGAATGGAACAGGTGTGATTGCACAGGTGTGCAACTGAACAGGTGTGTGGAGCAGTGTATGAGGGAGTAGTGGTGATTGCGTGTTGTGTTGACCAAATGGTCCAGGAAGAAAGGAGGGTGCAGGTGGCACCAGGTATGATTGCACAGGTGTGCAACGACAGGTGAATGAAGAACAGGTGTATGTGGCTGTGTGGAATAAATGGTAGTGTGGAATATCTGGAGTGGTGGAATGGATGGTCGTGGAGTGAGAATGGTGGAAATTGTGGAGTGGAGTGGATGGTGCGAAGGTGTGAATGGGGGAAGAGTGGACCCCCATCACGGATACCCGGGGCGGGTAGTGTAAGTGTTAGGTAGAGGGTACAGGTAAATTGTGGTTGGATATTGGCATCTGTGGTGCGGGTGGCAGAAAGGTATGTGGATGGGTGCATTGGTGTTGTGGAAATGGCTGGGCGTGTAGCCTGTTAGTGTGTGTAGTTGGTTTGGGCACTCCACCACTGTGAGGATGTCGGCCAGGTGAGGCCGCAGGTGGGCTCTGGGAGCCGGTAGTAGTTGTTGTGGATGGGGCCCGAGGATCCGGAGGACGGACCCGGGTAGCCCAGTGCCAGAGGGCACCATGGGGTGACAGAGCCAGGGGAGGGGCTGTCCCCAGTTAGTTAGGTTAGGGTGAGGAGCTAGGTAAGCTCGGGTGGCAACTACAGTGGTGGGGGTGTGCAGGTGGGTAGACCTGCTGGGAGAGTTACACGTCGCGGCCCAGAAATTGTGCGAGGGCACCGGGAGATGAATCGGGGGAGTGAGACCCCAAATTGAAAAGCACCACAGTTTGGTCAATGGGAATTGGTTTTTAGAACCCATAGTGTAAGTTGGCCAATGGATTGGCAGGGAGAGACCCCGGGTAGTGTAAAGTGTGTTAAAATCATTTAGAGGATAGTTAGGATGAAGGATCTCCTCGCACCATCTGCATCCACTCACCTGAGGTGACAGGTACTCCGCACCATGCCATGTTTAATTATTTTTGATGCAAATGTTTTGGATTGTGAGACGCATCATGACGTGGGTGTGACATTGTGCTTTGATGTTCCATCTCTGCCTCCTTATGAGGATTGATGATGAATTTGGTGATGGCAAATTTTGAAGTAGAGGGATTGTGGAGACGAATTTGGTATAGGGGAAATATGGGGAAGACGTGACAGTAGTGACGAATTTGTAAATGTGTAGATTTTTGTACATATGGGGTAAGGGTAGGGTAGGTGACAGGGGGGTGACGTACGGTAGGGACGAGCTTTCTCACTTCGCCCTCCATACGCATTTCGCCTTGCATTGCCTTATTGATGTGTACCCTTGTGACCTTACCCCTCGCTCAATTGTCTTTCCCCTTTTGTCTCCCACATGACCTGTGTGCCATTGGGTGCCGAGGGGAGCGTGCGTGGGTCGGCCATTGTGCGCCCGAAATTCCCAGAACCAGCTGTCTGCATCGATGCACCACATTATGGACCACATGTCTGTGGCCGAGCACCACCTATGGACCCCATGGGTTGGGGCATGGCCCCTCTGCTGGAACCGGCCATGAGGGCCTGAAATCTTGCTGGCGGACCTTGGCCACAGGGCACCGATGCCCCACAGGTGAACCACACATAGTCGGCCCTGTGGGCCATAAATAAAGAAAATAAAAAGGACACATTGGGCACACTTTATTGCAAATAGGCCGCCAGTAAGCAAAGCAAAAGAATGACAACAACTGGAAGAAATAATAATAACCAGCAGAGGGAGCCGAAGAGCAAGAGACACCTGCAGGGTTAGGGGTTGTTGAATTTATTTTTATTCATTGAACACTGATGAACTATGGTGACTGCACCGATTGGTGCTTGGGTGTGTATTGGTGCGTTTTTGGGTGCTTTAATGGTGCGTCGATGCAGAGCAGACTGTCTCCCCCCCAGAAAGAACAATCACAGGTCCTGGGTTAGTTTTGTAAATAAAAATAGCGTCATTGTAAATAATGCTTCCCACCGTCAGTGTATAGTTTGAAGACCATTCCGCAATTCGGTTAACTGTGGGCGTAAGTCTGTTAGGCAGGGTGCAATGGAGCAGCGGGACACATTTATTTATGTTTTAAAACTGTCGCACTCAGGGTCAGGTTAAAAGTAGAGGGAACTACACCTACGTGCCACACTAAGGTAAAAGTTATAGGCCCGGGACGTGCCTAAGGGGAGGAGGGTGCAGTGTTGTGGATATGAGAATGTTTTTTTTATTTTATTGTTGTAAAATGTTGTTGTAAAAGGTTGTTGTAAAATATCACCCCTCCTCCCTCCGTTTGTGGTTGTATAAAGGTCAAAAGGGCGTTCCCGTAGTTAGTCCATAAAACATACATGCAGGACACGATATATCTTTTTTTGACAGTTATATCCTTATTATGTGTACTAGGGCATTGCCCGTACTATATCTATATCTAAAATTATATCCCCCCCCCTCTATTTACATGAAATGGTTTGGTCCAAAGCGAACGGCTTGCGAGTACGGTGACAATCCCCCCCCCCTCTATTTACATGAAATGGTTTGGTCCAAAGCGAACGGCTTGCGAGTACGGTGACAATCCCCCCCCTCTATTTACATGAAATGGTTTGGTCCAAAGCGAACGGCTTCCGGAGTTTGGTAAAGAAATCGCCATCGCGTGCACAAACGCGCAGGAAAGCGAATGAATCGCAAATTCGTTTTTATTAGTTGTAAAACATAGTTTAACGCCAACATAGTTTGCAAACGTGAAATAAATGAATACGCTCTCAAATGTGCCATCCGAGGCAGAGTGTGCCCGCCACGTTCGGCACACGCGATCGTTCGCTGCTCTCTGATTGGTTGAATCGTTTTTTGGACATAGCTCGGTAAGTAATTGTCCGATTAATATGAAACCTTGAAAAGGCACATCCTCGGGTCCCCAGCAATATACCTGGCAAGTTAAAAGTATATCGGACCCGTGGTTGTCGAGAAACAGCGGTCACAGACAAACGTACAGACAGACAGAGATTACTGGAATTATAGATAGATTAGTGTAAGGCTGTGTCTTCCATTAATTGAAATACTCCATTGCACCAGTGAAATAAATAGATCCCCTTTCCTTCCCATCCCCAAAATCTCCCTTTCCTTCCCATCCCCAAAACCTCCATTTCCATATTACATCCCCTCTCGTCACTGCTGAGCCCTCGATTGCCCATATTACCTCCCCTCCAATAACCGCCATTGACCACGAGGCTCGAGTCGGGGAAGAAAGGCGTGTCTCCACCTCGTCATAGAGGGGAGGAGTGAGCCAGCCCCACTCGACCAACCATGAGCCAGGGGTTTGGCTAGAGAGGGCGGAGGAAGAGCGATCGGGGAGGTTTGAAAAGGTTGAGGGGCGGGGGCCTATATAACCCAAGGCAGGGGCGTGTCAAAAAGAGATGCGTTTTTACAGAGGAGAGGAGAAGACAAAAAGCCCTGGAGTTGGTCACAAGGAGTTGGAGTGAGTCGATTGCCAGTAGAGGGTCTGAGTCGGTTGGTCACAAAGGGTTGGTCTTGGTGAGAGAGGTCTGAGTTGGTCGTCAAGAGAGAGTGGTGAAGAGTCAGTCAGTAGAGGTGGTGGTAAAGAGTGAGGGACCAAGAAAGAGTTGAGGGTTGGACCAGACGAGTGGGACAAGGCCTGGCAAGGCAAGGCAAGCGGAGGCGGCAGCAGCAGCGACACCCGGCAGCCGCTTGGGGCCTGGGCGGCGGTTTGGAGCAGGGCCGAAAAGGAACAGCGGCTGCTAAACGCGCCGATCGTGCTGCATGACCCCCTTGGACCTCCCTCTCCCTCTCCCTCCAGCCATCCACATCCTGCGATTCCTGCAATTCCCCGCGTGAGTCAGTGTCTTTTGTTTGTTCTGTCCTGGGATAAGTTAAGCCTGTAGATAAGCTAGTATTTGCACTGTGTCACCTGCGTCTTATGTGTTGTAAATAAACCTTGATTGCTCCGTTTTGCTTGTGTAAATAATAAACCCCATTACTCGTCTGTACGTCTTCTCGTTTTATTCCTTTTTCCTCTTTGCATTCGTCGCCTTTGTCTTTTCCCTGATTGAGCAGCTGTGGTGCGATCCGGCCAAAGTTCGGGTGGAATCGGGTAAGTTTGTTAGGTCGCGGTCACCAACCGCTCGGTCTACAACATCTAACCGCGATCTGTAACAATATATATATATATATATATATATATATATATATAACTTTTATTTTGAGTGTGCAATGGTCAAACAGGGTCTAAAGTGTAAGAGTTTCATTTGGATTGTTTTTTTTGCAAAGCTAATGATATTGTTAATTTCCTCTTCATCTCATAGGGTTTGCTTCAGAGGTTCTTCTCGGTGTCGTGACTTTGTTTTTATGCCCATGGAAGAGGCCACACACAGACCATCGGAACATTTTGTGTAAATCCTTCAGTGCTCATGTTGGCTTAGAGCCTGGTGTTGGCTTAGCGGTTAGGGTGCCGGCTTGGGATCCTAGGATCCTGGGTTCGAATCCCGGTCGATCGCTGAATTAACGCCAGGGGGGTTGACTCAGCCTGTCATCCTTCCGAGGTCGGCAAATTGAGTACCAGCTTGCTGGGATGAATGATCACGGTGTGTACCCCGATTTAGAATAGGTACACGGTATCCCTGCGCACCGTAAGAGCGTGACCAAGGGTTGGCGTCAGGAAAGGGCATCCGGCCATAAAAACATTGCCTCAAACAGGGAACCATGATTGTCATGGGGCCCGCAAGGCTAACCCCCGCTCTAGCGGGGAAAAATGGCATTAAAACGATCATTCATATTCATTCTTCAGTGCTCGTGTTGAGCCACATTCTAAAGCCACACACAAATGTAGAAAAAGAAGAATGACTGCACTGTGGTCACAACCTGCGATAAAAATCAGGTAACGGGCCGATTGGGAAACACACATTTTAAACATTCTTAAAATATGAACAACACGATTGGGAAACATACATTGAATGCGCTATTAAAAGATTAACTGGACACCTCTCATCCAGGTCACCCTTTGCTACAGTTACATCAGAACGAGCCGATTCGTCACATGGTCACGGATTGTTTAACCCAAGTATGGGGCTATTCAACAATTTATGCAACGCTATGTTTTTTAGGGAGGTGCATACCGTGCTGCTGACGGGCTTGTTTAAACCTTACTAATAATTTTTATTCAACATATGATTACAGACAGACCCTGGTGTTGGGCTAGCGGCTAGGGTGCCGGCTTATGATACCTAGGATCCTGGGTTCGAATCCCGGTCGATCGCTGAATTAACGCCAGGGGGGTTGACTCAGCCTGTCATCCTTCCGAGGTCGGCTAATTGAGTACCAGTTCACTGGTAATTCCCTGTTTGTCGTTAAAGGCGGCGTAAAGGGTTGGCGTCAGGAAGGGCATCCGGCCGTAAAACATTGCTTCAAAAAGTGGACCAAAAAACAACAACAACCACGGTTCCCGAAAAAGGCCAACCCCCGCCTTGCGGGGAAAAATGGCCTCTAAAGGTGGTTATTTTATATTATTTATATATATGATTACAGACAGGTATTTTCTTCATCGTGAATAACACTCGACCCAAACAAAGCCAATGGAAATCTGACGCAATAAACCCGGGCAGTGTATAATCAGCAGAGGCCTACAGGGCTGACGTCTTAGGCCCATCAGAAAACCAAGATGGCGGCCATATTATTTATTCTGGGTGCCATGGTGGGTGGAGTCAAGAAACAAATGCGGGTGAGGCCCGGCAGCTGTCCGCCAATGGGTGCACATTTCAAAAATCGAACCCAACAATGAACCTCGGTAACAACAACCATGCAGAGCCTCAAGTGAATGAAGACCTTTCGTAAGATCGATGATGAACAAATGGACAATGCTACTGATTGGTCTGTAATCAGATGAGCTTATGGTCAATTGTCTCAACGAATAGTTTCGAGCATTGTAAGAAGGTGTCATGGTTGTGACATGGCAAGTTGCTAGGTGCGGATTGATGAATTCTGTGTTTCGGGGCTTGTGATCCACTAGTTTCTGGGATTCAAATACCCACAGACTGAGAACTCTCATTTCATGTTTGTCTGGACTGCGTAAAAAATAGAAAAATCCAAACACTTGCTTCCTCAATCACACAGACAGGCCTTTTACATCTGTCGACATTTTAATCCCTTTTGGCACAGTGCCACAGAAGAAACTCACAAAGTGGATCCATTTTCTCGTTTTCCCCAGTTTGTATTTTGTGCTCTATGTGTTTCGTTCAATCAATCAATATATGATATGGAGCTTTTACATCCGTCTTCAGGAATGATCACGCACAACATTTTAAAATGTGCTACAGCGAAACGTTCATAGTATCGTTTATCGCAAATGTTCATTCATTCAGTCCATTCTCACTGAATGATGCCTCGCTACATAGACGATGTGCGCAAACCAGCTCACCACCATACCTCGACCAACCCCTCTGTACTTAGACCTTCCTATAGTTCATATTTTAGCCGAATCTAGATTCAATGTTTTTAAAAGTGACACCAGAGAACTGTCCAGGGTCGAGTCCCAAACCAAAACCAAAGAAAGATGGGGGAATGTAATAATTAAAGGAGATCTTGACGATGATTCATGACTTGAATTGTTGCATGTTGATCCAAGTCAGGAACACTGCTGCGGAGGCTGTTCCAAAGAAAGGCAGTTCAGGAAAAGAAGGATAAGGCATGGCGACTGGTACGGAGGGAAGAGAGGACAACGTAGAAAGGGCGATGAGTAGAAGCTAGATGGGTGTTACAAACAGAGTGAAGAGGAAGAGGGACAGAAACAGAGAGTTTGACAGAGCACGGACTGGGACTGTCGTAGTAGAGGTGGAAGAGGCACAGGGAAGAAACTTTATGACGGTGGGCCAAATGTTGGAGATGGCTAGACAAAGTAGGTTCGTTAATCAGTTGGACAGCATTGGTCTGGACATAATCCAGAATACCGATGACTTATGGAGGAGCGCCACCCCAGACATTGGAACAGTATTCCATCACCGGTTTGAGTTAGGATTTGTAGAGGGTGAGAAGCCGACGGGAGTTAAAGTCGTTGCAAGTTCTGAGGAGGAAATCAAGTTTATCGGAGGTAGATTTGGCGACATTGAGGATGTGAGGCTGTTAGACATTTCTTGAAATGGTGACACCAAGCATATTAATAGAGGACTCCTGGAATTGAGAGCTGTTAAAGAGAAGGAGGGGTGACTGTGCTAGTCTTACGAGGGATTTAATATTGGACTGATTGAAGGAGATACGGTTGTTGGAGCCCCAGTAGAGATTGACATTGGGATCACAACTGATGGAGGCAACAGTTGAGAGGCAATCGACAGCCAGGGGACTGGTGGGAGGTGTACTGGGATTTATAACTGATGGAGGAATTGAGGGTGGAGTTGTCAGCAAAGGAATGGGCAGGGTTAGTAACTGTGAAGAGGTCATTGATGAAAAGAAGAAAAAGGAAGGGCAAGATGACAGAACCTGAAAGGACACCAGAAAGAAGATGATCATTGATCATCGAGGAAGGAAGCTGGAAACCCAGGTGCTGAACTGAAGCAACCGAGGTCATTACCGAGGTCATTAAGTGGGCCTAGCAACTCGACAGTTCTTACGACTCGTTTGTAATGCATTGGATATCGGACCTTACAGGAGTGGCGGAAACCCAATCCCGTAAGAGGTCAAACATATGAATTGTTCTCCAAGACGACATCAATTGCCCTTTATCAGACCGAATGTTGACGCAGAAATATGGACTAACCCGTTCTCCATTGGCTGCCATAAATAGGTCCTTGAACATCAGGATGTGCCTCTTCCACGGTCTGCAGTGACTCCAGTAATGTGGTGCCAAGATCCACCATGCCTGTCAAGGTGTTGCATGGTCGTCAGCCACACAAAGTATATGATCATTATTCATAGGTCAATGAGGCATACCCTTATCGTTATGATATATGCGAGTTATCATACTCGTACGTAACACCAGTTATCAGGTTAACAATGCATTTTTTTATTTAATGCTTACGGTATGTGTTGCAACACTGACTATATGCAATAATAACAAAATAACATGATTACTGCTTAGCAATGGGATTGTAGCAACAAGAATAGCATAAAATTACTCTGATAAGAAATCACATGTGCGTCATTTAAAAAAAAAAAAAAAAAAAACCGAGGTATCCCTTCTGATTATTTCTTGATAAGAAAATGTGTAAATTAAGAAAATGTGTCCCCATCTACTATCCATAAAACTCAACATCATGAAAATCGGAGGAAAATTATTGAAGTTATGATAAAAAGGTGTTTTTTGTTCATCATTAGGTCTCAATCCGAAAAAGTAGGTCAAGGACACGAAACAAATATCAGGTGCATAACCCCAGTGCAGGTATGATACAAGAACATTCTGGAAGGTCAAGCGGTCTTTGAGATTCCACATGGCAAAATTGATATATGACAAAAACCGCAGTTTTTTTTCAGCCCGCAATTTGACCTTGACCTTTAACCCAGAGGACTGTGATGTAAATTGAGGGTAAATGCACCTTGCTCTAGGCTATCTAGATAGGGCAATTTTGTTTGATCAGACAAACCTCAGTCAAGTTATGGTGAAGAATGTTAAAATGCCTATAATTAGGTGATGACCTTAAAATAGGTCAAGGTCAAAAAAATATGTCAATCCCACATACTTTAAATTTGCAATATTTGTGCAAAATTCCATTCCAAAAGTCCCTGCCGGCTCCCAGATTGAAGATACAGTTCGGAAATATGGGGAGTTGAGAATGCAAGAAAAAAAACAAAATCGAATATATGATTCTTCAGTACTCATAGGGGTTTAAGAAAATCATATGGTGCCATTAAAAATTGGGGGCATTAATTGTAGAAACAAACCCTATACCCTACTATGCTCTAGGTGGAGACTTAATATATGGGAGTCAAAAGGGGGAGCCACCCCTCCAATCCAAACCTATTCATGAAACTTCCACTGTGCATTTCATGGGTGGGGTAAAGGGGGTTTTGCATGTTTGTAGATTTAAAAAAAATTAGGATGAAAAGTAGAAGTAACAATAAACCTATGAACTGCACGTTTCAATGACGTCACCTGTTTCAGTAAAATTGAAGAAATAGCCACCAATCGTTTTCAATCCGACTACGGTGGCCACCTTTGGGTGTTCTGTTTGCAAGTGACTTGCTTATGACTCACCAAGCATCTCACTTGATTGCTTGCTTCGCTGGCCAAGTGGTAGATACGGAATGGTTGGCTTGGCAAGCGATAGCAAGCAGCTTGCTTACCACTCGCCAAGCACTTCCCTTGATTGCTCACCAAGTGGTTGATACGGAATGGCTGGCTTGGCAAGCGATAGCAAGCAGCTTGCTTACCACTCGCCAAGCACTTCCCTCGATTGCTCACCAAGTGGTTGATACGGAACGGTTGGCTTGGCAAACGATAGCAAGCGGCTTGCTTACCACTCGCCAAGCATCTCCCTTGATTACTTGCTTTGCTGACCAGGCGGTTTAAACGGAACGGCTGGCTTGGCAAGCGATAGCAAGCGGCTTGCTTACCACCCACCAAACAACTCCCTTGATTACTTGCTTTGCTGACCAGGCGGTTTAAACGGAACGGCTGGCTTGGCAAGCGATAGCAAGCGGCTTGCTAACGGAACACACCACGACAGCAGCCTCAACAGCAAACAATGCAGTTATTCCGATGTTCATGAATATAATAAGGTTAAAATAGAAAACTATCAAAGGTCAAGGCATAAAACTAAATGATAACTTAAATGGTGGTTACAATCATCGTGTTTTAGGTTTAATGAGGTTAACGTGCACTGTAACTGTACTCTTACCTCCGTAAAAGATGAAGATCAACGTGAAGGATAAAGAACTATGAAGTAGCATACTAATGATAACTACTATCCCAGAAACATTTGTACAACACTAACATCTCTTTATAACGCTGTAAAATCGATCAATCAGGGATATTATTGAAAGACAAATCGAGCTGAATCATTGGGTTATGTACAGTATATATATACAGTAACCCTTATCTTGGTTTCCAAGGTAACAAACCGACTCCGCACATTTGTTTAATTTTAAAGCCGATTTGTTTGTTAGTTATACAAGTCTTGTATATTTTGGAGAACGTTAATAAGGTTATACATAATTACGTATATCAAAACAATATAAATACGAATCAATAATTTACTAACCCCGCTTCGCCTATACACCGCCTATCATCAGCAGCATACGGGACAGAAGGATATTCCTGTAATTATCCAGTCTTCTCCACAATGTCTGGTATACATGACAGTTTACGTACCATTTGTGCATGCGTTAGGGACTTGTGCATAGACTGGACACAAGAGGGGGGAGGGCGTGGAGAAGACATCGTAACAAGAATGTATCAATTGAATGCAGGTTTATTAGCAACAACGATGAACAATCAATCTGCAAGACAAAGAAAGCGATGGTAGATATTAGAATAAGATAATAGATACAGAATATGCAAATAACAATGCGCAGTATTACACAAGATGAGAACGCAATAGAGAACAGTACCATACAAGAGTTGTCTATCTCCCTTTCCCAAAAACGTTCAATTGTGACACAGAATAGAACGAAACTGGAGACCGAGAAAAAGGATCACATGAGTTTATAATTGATATTCTACTGAATTGAATCGGGCTGGTGGTTTGATAATTCGCTTCGGGCGGCCCGTCACCACCCGATCAATCGTCGGAGTCCTCTGAGGGCAGTTCGTAATTTCCTGGTCCATTGTGGGAGTCTCCGGTGGGTGGTTCACTATCGCCCTGTCCGACGCCGGAGTCCCCTCCAGCTGGTCCATCATCACCCGAACCGTCAAGGGGGCAGAAATAGGCAGTGACCGTGGAGGTGTGGCGGTGGTCTGCACATGTGGTTGGTTAGCGACTCTCGCAGGTGGTGTCATCGCGGTGATGGAGCGGAGTGTCTGTGATGGTAAGCCCGGCGCAATGACATGTTGGGGTTCACCCTTCTGGGGAGTGGTAACAGGATTGAGACAGACTCTTGGAGCGGCGATGGGTTGGGTACCAGACATTAAGTATTTCGGTACGATTGGCATAACACTTGGCATAACGGTTGGCAGCATGCCACTTTTGCCAGTCGTAGTGGGGGTTGTCATGCTGAAAGGCGTAAAACGTCGCAGGAACTTACGATTCCGGAGAGTGATTCTTCCGGAGCCATCCACCTTGACAACGTATTGATCGAATTGTTTTACCTCAATCACGGTTCCGGTCCGGTCCCATTTTCGTGGTTCCAGGCCGGTCTGGTTCTGGATCCGGACATGGTCCCCGACGGCCAGTGGAGGTAGCTTTGTCGTGTGTTCAGAGAGTCTTTCGATCTCCCTGGCATGCCGAATGCGCAAAGCTTCCTCACGATTGTTGCGTGTTTCCCGCCAGGTGTCCGATGGCAAGTATCTGCCTGGGATGATGGGTATGAAGTCCTTGACTGGCCTCTTGAAGATGATCATGGCTGGAGACAACCTAGTGTCCTGATCCGGTGCATTCCGGTACTGGAGTATTGCACGTTGGAACCGATCAGTGTCTAGTTCACCATTGGAACCAGTGTTATCGGTGATCAATCTTTTCGATGTTTTGACTGCGATCTCGGCACGACAGTTGCTGTGTGGGAAGGCAGTGGATGACAACCGATGGTTAACGCCCCACCGACGCAAGAAGTCTTGGGTGTCATGTGCCGTGAATTCTGGCCCACAGTCAGATGCCAATTCGTCGGGGATACCATAAGTGGCGAAGTTCGACCGCAGACATTTCACTAGGCCTTGTGCCCCGCCAGTTGTTAGCTGAATGATTGGCCAATTAGAGTAACGATCAACGGTGACCAAATAACTCCGACCCTTGTGATGAAAGTAATCTGAACAAACGTACTGGAAAGGGTAGGCAGGTTCAGCTGAGGCTGTAGGTGGAGCGCTTGGTTGCGATGGGGCCATCCGATTGCAGTGTGAGCAGCGATTGCGCATCTCATGAATCTGGGGAGTGATTCCAGGCCAAAAGATCGAGCTGCTGGCCCGGGTGGTCATAGCCGTGACTCCTTGGTGAGCAGCATGAAGATTCTCAAGGACAAGCTTCCGTAGCTTCGGTGGGATTATAATCCTCCCCTTGTAGACCACTATGCCATCAATAGTGTAGAGGTGTTCACGGAAGGGAAAGTATTCCAAAATGGACACAGGGAAATCGTCCCGACTGGCAGGTAGACCCTGCTCAATAGAATTGAGTAACTGCAGCATCTGAGTGTCACTTGCTGTTTCGTCCCGAACATCGTCCCAAGTGACGGACCGCACAGAATCGAGTGTCTTGATGGCTGCCATAGAAATAGCCATTTCCATGCCAGTGTCGTCATCTGTGGTCCACAGCCCAGTCAAGGTGTGCTGTCTTAGTGTAGTCGATGTGGCCACATCCATAATGGAGGAAATGTCATCCACCAGTGGCAGTCGTTCCGATGGTCTGGCACCCGACGGATGTCGTGAAATCGCATCTGGTACGCAGTGTCGTTTTCCCGGGATGTGGATAATTCGGAAACGATATGCTAGGGTCCTTTCTTTCAAGTTGGCAAGCCGCGTGTTATGGATGTCCTCTAATCGTCTGTCACCAAGAAGCTTGATTAAGGGCTTGTGATCGACGGCAATAATCAGGTTCTTGCATCCCAACACAAAATACTTTACTTTTTCCAGGCTGTCCGCCACTGCTAGAGCTTCACCCTCTATCGGAGCATAGCGCGACTCCGCTGCATGGGTGAAGCGGCCTCCAGCAAGGGTGATTTTCCAGCCATCGGGGCAGCACTGTGGGGTTTCACCAGGGCATCTGCAGTGTTTTTGGAGGAGCCAGAAGCCAATCCCATCCTTCGACCAGTCAGTTGCGAGACATGTTGTCCGTTCCTTGTCAAAGATCCGGACCCCATTTGCGACTTCAGATATGATGAGTCGTTTTGATTCTTCGAATAGGGATTGTAGTGTTGCATCCCAGTAGAAGGGGGTGCATGGTTTTAGGAGGTCCCGAAAAGGTCGCATCCTCTCGGTCATGCTGAAGCAGTATGTTACCTGATTGACTAGCCCAAACCAGGAGCGAATGTCAGTAATTGTTTTTGGTGTGGGGAAGTCCTGTATCGCTTGGAGATACCTTTGGCATGGTCGTACACTGTCCATGGTGATCTCGAATCCAGCGAATTCGACCGTGTCCTGACCAAAATGGAATTTCGTCGGATTTTGCGTAATCCCATTACGGCCGCACAGGTCGAGCCAGTTGCATGCCTGAAAAAAGCTCTCTTCCAATGTGTCGCTCCACATGATGGTATCATCAATACATTTGGACTTGTTTTTGAAGTCCGATACAATTTCGTCAAATCGTCTGGAGTATCCATCACCTGAAGCGATGTAACCTTGGGGAGTGGTGCAGTAACGGTATCGGCCCCATGGTGTGATGAACGTTGTCAGATGGCGGTCACATTCTCTGATTGGAACGCTGTGATAGCCATTCCAGGCGTCTGTTACCGTCTTTTTGGTGTTATGTGGCACCGCCATTGCTTGATGGAAGGGTGACTGGGTGTGGTGGGTCTCACGTGTGCAGTGCGCATTCAGTGGTTGCAGATCAACTGTCCTCCGTGGGGTCCCATCCTTCTTTGGACAGACGACCATTCTGCTGCACCATGTCACTGGTTCACCAATTGGCACCGGTTCCAGGACCCCTAACCTGATGTCGCGATCGATACCAGCCTTGACTTCTGCCTGCCAGTGTAAGGGGACAGGCACTGGGGTGTGCACCGCTTTTGGTGTTGCCTCGGGGTCAACCATCAGTGTGAGAGGCGGACCTTCCATGTGGGGTAGTGGCTGGTGTTCGCAGACATTGAATGTGCTGCTTTTGTAGTACTCCAGTAGCCATTTCTCCAGCCTCTCTCGGTTCTCGTCAGTGGCCGGAAATGGGATAGATGTAGGCAGTGTAGGGGGAAGCGATCTTTCCGGGCAGTTACAATTTGCATCGATAACTGCTGCCACTGCAGCACCAACTGTGTTGGATTCGCCAATGGTTGGGAAGCTACTAGACACGAGGCCTAGATCGACGCATGCTTCACGACTGAGATACATGTTCCGTGTGTCAGGTGAGATGTAGCAGATTTGTCGGGTTTCAATAATGTCGCCATTGGCTGTGCAACCAGACAGGTGTAGGAGCATGGCGCCGATAATCCGGACCCTTCCACTGTTAACAGCATTCATCTTCAGGTTGACAGGTAACAGGTCTTCATTACGCAGCCCGAGTTTGTGGAAAATATTAAGTCCTGTGAGGCAGCTTTGACAGCCAGTGTCGGCCATGGCCTGGAGCCTGGCCGATTTTGGTCGGGATGACAGTGGCTGGCCGAAATGGTCATAAGATTCCTTATCGATCCGTGCTATGAGTTTTATGTACGGCTGTGGTTGAGACTTCTTCTTGGTCCAGCCAGAGAGGTGGTCAAATATATGGTGGTCGAGGTGTAGTGGAGTTGACAAGGTGGCCATGGCCCTTTTAATTTGCGGCTTCCAAATGGCCGTTTCTCGTTCCGTGACAGAGCAGAGGAGATCGTGGACCTGGCTGCTTTCTTCCACATCATGAGCATCCATTGATTTGTCCGTAGGTTTGTTGTCCGCCTTTTTCGTGCCTCCCCGGCAGACATGTGCAAAATGGCCGCGAGTGGCGCATTTACTGCATGTTTTCCCGTAGGCATTGCAGAATTGACGCCTTTGGTCGATGTTCGGCTGTTTGCCATGACCAGTTTTGCCGCAATAACTACAAATGGCCGCCTGCTTGTCGGTAGTGATCAGGGCTCTTTTGTTCTTCCAGTTTTTGTATTGGCTTGCGCCATGAGCGCCTTCACTATCGAGCAAGGCATTCTGGGAACGTTTCCCTGCTTCCTTGGCCTCGACGAAAATGAGAACTTCCTCCAAGCTCATGTTCTGATTTTGATCGCCGAGAATGTCCTGTTGTATATCTTGATCGGCGAGTCCCCGACATAGGACATCGCGAACCATGTCCTTGGTGTAGTTGACATCAGTAGGGGGATTGCATGAGCATACAACAGAAAACTTGCAGATCTCAGCTTGACCAGCCAGACGGGCTGCGTAGGTACGAATTGGTTCTTCTCGGTCCTGTCGCATGTTGTGGAGGTTTACGCGGGACACCATGGTATTCTCCTCTCGGACAGCAAGGGACCGAATGGCTTGTAGTATAGCTGCCTCGTCCTTGATTTCAATGCGTGGGTTGCTGCGGTGGAGGTCACGTCGTAGATTATCATCACAACATTCAAGGAGTTGAACGCGAACATCATTGCCGATTATCTGGGTCGCTGCCTTGTAACCATCCCATCTTCTGGTGAAATATTGCCAATCTTCGCTGGTACCGCCGGTTTGGATACGAGGACGGCTGACTTTGTCCGGTTTGGCTGGTGCAATGGACGTGTGAGTCATGGCGTGGATGGAGAGCTGGATAGCAGCAACGGCATTGTCAGTGCTGTCAGTAACGTAGACACAGCTCGGGAAGGGGCAGACTGCAGCAGGCATCTTCAGATGAGTTGATTGTTCATAAACAAGAATGTATCAATTGAATGCAGGTTTATTAGCAACAACGATGAACAATCAATCTGCAAGACAAAGAAAGCGATGGTAGATATTAGAATAAGATAATAGATACAGAATATGCAAATAACAATGCGCAGTATTACACAAGATGAGAACGCAATAGAGAACAGTACCATACAAGAGTTGTCTAATATATACACTGGATGCGGCTTCGCCCTCTATAGTGTAGCGAGTTCAGGAATCTCCTTCAACTCAAGTGGTTTATTAAAGACGATTCCAAGCTCTCACAGAGCACACGGCCATCATGACGAGCCGCCATTAACCACCGAAGCCACGCCCCCAGACGTCACTACGCAGTACGTAGTACCAATCACAACATCTCCCTTTCATTGAAATTATTATGTTTGTATGCAACAAAACACTACTAAACGAAATCAAAATAATAAACACAATCAGACACAACTTGAACCACACATAGATGGGATCTGGGGTTACTGTTATAACTCTTAACCAAAATGTAATTACTGCTCAGTATGATTAGCTAAGACACGGAATCATTCCAATCAACGGATTGTCTCTGCACCAACATTACAAGGGCTGATTTCTGGTGGTCGTTATTCACTATCACGATATCTCAACGGTTTTCGAATCACACGGCCTGATCTGGTCGAGTACGGAGAGTTGTCCAGCCTTGTTGTCTCAGCACTCTCGTCATCCTTGGAGCTGGAGCAGCCATTAGTCTCCATTGCTGAAGCGTCGTTGTTGAAATGTACGTGTCGAGCAGTTGGTCGACTTTGATGTGTTGGTTGGGTCGGTTCGTCCTTCCACTTGGCGCCACAATCGGGTGGATGAAGTTCACGCAAGTGTGCCCTGGTTCTTTGAAGACGCGTCCCGTTAGGCGTCTGTACTGTATACGAGCGAGGTTCATCACAGCGGGCCACAACTTTCCCGGGGTACCATTGGTGCGTGTCCTTGTTCAGAATCCGAACCCGATGTCCAATAACCAGCCCGAGCATCTAATTTTGAGAATATCGTGGCGTCAGCAAATTCTGGGTTCAGCTCGTCTAATGTCGGTATTTTATGTGGACACCTCTTCGGCCAAGAGTTTAGGCGTTTCGGATCGAGACATACTCTTAAGCTCCCATCTTTCTTTACACTATTACAGGTGGAAGAGCACCAATCCGTATGATAGTCCACTTTCCTGATGATACCCTGTTTTTCCATTTTCATTAGTTCCTCCTTCAACTTCCCTTTGTTGTGAACACTACACTTCCTTGGTGCGTCTATCGATGCCTTTGCATCAGGCTTTAGATGAAGCCTCACTTTTCCTTTAAAATTCCCAATGCAGTCCAACCTGTCCGGGAACAGCCTTTTCAAATCATCCACGGAATTCACCTTGTAGGCCTGTTCCTCGTGGCGCATTGGTTTCGCAATCCTTGATGCTGGAGGTGCACCCTTCAGCAATGTCCTCCGTTGCCCAGCAATGCTGTTTATGGTGACGATGTTGAGCCGTTCACACGCTGGTAGTCCAAGTACTGCAGGTCCAGGTACTTCAACCACATATAACCTGTACTTGAACCAATCTGAGTCTTTATATCGACACAAGAGCTTTAGGATTCCATGACACTTGATCTCACTGCCATTGTAAGCAGTGAGCTTGGTCTCACCAAGTGGAGTCAGTTTTGACATCCATTTGTTTCCATACATGTCCTTCACAATACGCGTTGGCAAAGTATTCCCTGACGCACCTGTATCCACTTTCAACTGCAGTTTGTATACACCTTTCATGTCAGGGCATACAATGTTCAACAATGTGTACACTTCATCCCTCGTCTCCTTCATACACAGTGCGGATACCCTGATCACGTGAAACGGCTTGGTGTGTTCATATGCGTCAGTGTCACTTTCGTAACTGTCTTCATCGCCTTCAGTACAATACCCTGACACTTCATTCACCGAGGTCCCATTATTGTTACTCCCCCGAAGCATACCTCTGAACTTGCTTCTGCTGACTCGACGGCCTCTTCCACCCATTGCAGGACAGCAGCTCCACTCGTATCCATCAGCATATCTCGTGCTTCGTTTGGGATTTTCACAACAACGGGCCCAGTGTCCCAGTTCACCACAATACTTACAATAATCATTGTATGCTGGGCAGTTCCGTGGTGGATGTGATAGTCCACACTTTTTGCACTTTTGTCGATGTGTCATGGCATTCACAGACGATGAAGGCCCTTCCATCTTCTGGATGGCCTGCTTTCCGATTACCATTGCTTCGTACTTGCGTCCCTCACTTAAAACCAGGTCCATGTCGTACCCGACCTCCTGGTCGAGCAGATGCTTTTGAAAATCATCATGTGGGGTGCTCGCAACAATCAACTCGATAATCCGTTCCGAGAGTTCTGCTTCGGAGAAATTGCACAACCTTCCCTTCCGTCGGCATCGGTTGACGAAATCATCAATGGACTCTCCTTCTTGCTGCCGAAATCTCATCATTTCCAGCCGGTGAATCCGAAAGTTTACATGAATGTCCAACTGATCCTCGAATAATTTATATAATTTATCCGGATCCTTTTTATCATCCTCACTCAGAGTCGATGCATTGATCCGCCTCAGTCCTTCGTCTCCCACAGCAATCTGAATCTTGATGGCCTGTCTGGCCATAGTATCGATGCCCTCGTCCGACAGCACCAAGTTCATTCGTTGCTTGAATAACTTGAAGGTCTCCGCCAGCTCCGAGCTGGACCAGTCCATTGTCGGGAACTTCGCCATGTTGAAAAAACACGGAACGTGCCGCCGTGGCAATCCGCAAAGAAATACAAGACCAAACGTCAAACTGCTTGTTGATCTTCACGATCCCACCGCTGCCACCATGTAGTAAGTTCAAGCATCTCTTTCAATTCAAGTGGTTAATTAAAGACGATACCAAGCTCTCACAGAGCACACGACCATCATGACGAGCCACCATCAACCACTGAAGCCACGCCCCCAGACCTCACTACGCAGTACGTAGTACCAATCACAACATATAGTGGAGGCGAGCGGCCGCCATCTTAGGACTCCCAGAAAACGATCGCCGATATAATTATATACATATATTACGGTGGTGCTCAAAATAATTTTTTTTAAATATTTACTGGGACATGGCTTTATGTTGTTCCTTTTGTTCCAAAATGAAAAGACACCAAATATGAAAGCAATCTGATTTTATTTAGGGGTGCCACATCAGCCTTCAAACTAAAGGTGTCTACAAAACTTTTCTATATATGGATCGAAAGCAAAACCAGAAGTTTGTTTTATGAAAATCCACCCTCCACTCACTTTCTTTGTATTCTAGCAAACACAAGTTACAATAGCTGCACAAATAGCACTATATTGCTATTTTTTTTTATTTTTTTTTTTATTTTTTTGTTTTGTTTTGTATACAAGATCGAGGCTCGTGAAAGAGCGAACATTAATCACACAGAAAGACAAACCGACACATAAAACATATAACATCGGGAGCGGTAGACAAGATGGGGAGAGAGGGGGAAGGACACAAACACAACATTTGAGAGCAGGGACCGAGAGACATGGAGACATCGAGAGATCTGAGAGAGGGCGAGGGCTTTGGGGGGCGGGGCATGGCGGGGGGGGGGGGGGTGGGAGAGGTATAAAACATATGGACACTGCCAGGACTTCCAGGAAAGAAGTTGGAATTTCAAACAAGGTGGATCTGGGGTGAATTAGCGGGGGTAGAAAAGATCAAGGTTTTGGATGGGGGAAGATAAGAGATGGTGGTGAACAGCTGTTTTAAAGACCTGGAGGGAGGAGTGGGATTGAAGGGAGTGAGGGAGTTTGTTCCAGAGGCGGGAGAAAAGAGGAATGAAAGAGTGAAGGTGAGCAGAGAGCCGAGATTTCGGCAGTTTAACCATCAGAGGGTTGCTGGCAGATCTTGTGCGACCTGTAGGAATATTTGGGGGACAGAGCACAGAGAGAGCTGGGGGTGCAAGGCCGGAGAGGAGTCGGGAGAAGACAGAAAGACCACCAACCTGCCTGCGGTGAGTGAGTGAAAGGCCCTCAGAGATAGCTTCATCGTGGGAGATTCCAATAATTCTGAAAGCTTTGGTTTCAACAGCGTGAAGCCGAGCTAGGTGTGAGGCAGGAGCACCGGCCCATAGGGGAGAACAGTATTCCATTGAGCTGCGGATGAAAGCCTTGTATGTGGTGAGGAGCTCAGGTGTGCCGAGGAAGGACTTCGCACGACGGAGGATGCCCAGTCGGCGACTGGCTTTGGAGGCCAGCTTGGAAATGTGGTTTTCCCAAGAAAGATCATGGCAGATAGTGAGACCCAAAAGCTTGAGCGACAGAACTTCTTGGAGACGATTGTTGAGAAAGTAGATGGGAGGGTTGTCCAGTCGAACTTTTCGGAGAGACATAGTAAGAGTGTGAGATTTGTCAGGATTGAAAGACATGTTCCACTTGTTTGCCCAGTCTGTGATTTTGTCCAAGTCTTCAGAGAGTGAGGAGGCTGCAGACTGCCGATCTGAGGGAAGAGGAATGGAGCGGCAGAGAGTGGAGTCATCAGCAAAGAGATAGAGAGGATTTTCAAGAGAGTCAGAGAGATCATTGATGAAGACCAGAAAAAGCACGGGGCCCAGAACACTGCCTTGGGGAACTCCAGCCTGAACAGGAAGAGGAGATGAGAGAAACCCATTCAGGGCCACATGTTGACGACGACTAGAGAGGAAGTCCGCCAGCCATGCGTGGAGATTTCCATGGATACCAAAGGAGGAGAGTTTGGTGAGCAGAGCGGGGTGCCAGACCGTGTCGAAGGCATGTGATATGTCGAGGGGAGACAGCTCTAATTTCCTGTTTGGCATTGAGGACCTCCATCCATTGTTGAGACAGCAGAAGCAGCATGTCCAGAGTAGAGTGACCTGGTCTGAAACCAAATTGATGATCAGAGATCAAGCCTATGAAAACTCAAATTCAATGATAACAATCCAAATGTTCAGTTCATAAAATGAAGAGACACCATATCACAAAATATTTAAAAACCCAAATATAATGAGAAATGTAACTCCTATTTCTGGGCCTGTTTCACCACTGTTGCCTCCCTGGCATCGGGGTACATCTTCCTGTGAGCAGCAACAACTTGGAGCAGAGCTTGCTTTTGCTCTTCATCCTTTGTAAGGAGCTTATTGTAGTCTTGTATCAATGCGACACCCCTTTCTGCCCTGTCGTTCACCACGACTAAGCCACTGGCGGCTTTCTTTGCTTCCTGAAAGCTGGTTTCTTGCTCCCATGAACCAGGATCCTTATCCATCCAATCAGTTGGGGTCCCTAGGATGCTGAAGAAATGCTTGGTGTGTTTTGTTATGAGGCCAGCGATTGACAGGGCGGTTCCTCGTTTGATAGCTGGTCTCTTTGGAGAGGGGTTTTCACCGTCATTTTTCAATGCTTCAATCATATTGATCTTGCTTTCTTTGTCAATTCTGGTGTCAAAGAATGCAAATGCCACTAGTACTGGGCTCATGTACCACGTGTGGCGGCCAAGTGCCTTCAAGGCTGCCTGAGCCATCTTCTGATTGATTTGTTCAAACATTTCCAACTTCTTGAAGAGGTTAATGTCATTCAGGGGAGCCTCAATAGCTTGTGGAGCCCGAAACCAAGCCTGTACATACACAAGGCAGACAAAAATGTTGAAGGCTCGGAGTTCTCTCGCCTCTCGAAGTGTCAAGTGGAACTCTGACCGAAACATGAACACCTGTAGTGAATATAGTGCTTTTGCCATCCATCTGGCTCTGTGCATTGCTCCTGGAGCCATGATCCGGATTCCACGAGGTGGGATTCCTCCCATGTAGATGACAGTCAGTTCTAAAAGTTCACGATAATCATCTCGTGGCTGCTGATCTTTCAAACACACAAGAGCAAATTCCAGAGCTTCATCCATCATGTTTGTTTGTTCTGTGCAAACTCAGCTGCCGTATCAGGATCTGTGAATCCATTTTTTGGTTGGTGATGGGCAATGGACGGCCACTTCGCCTGAAACCGCTTAAAAAGCTGGATGTCAGGGCCTGATGAAGGACCGAAAAGAGTGGTGAAAACATCTCCCAGAATGATTTCGTGCGCATGATGGCGGCTAGCCAAATGAATTAGTTCAGTCTGTAGCTTCTTTTCAATGAGGACAGCAGCCCCTCCACGAACACCTGAATTGCTGGCCGTTGTGTCAAAAGACAAAGCCTTCACCTTGCCCACAAGGTTCCAGCTCTTCAGTGTGTCCACTACAGCGGTTGCCATAGCTTCTCCTCCCCCGTCAGGTAACTTGGGAACATTCAACAGCTGCTCCATTCCATGGTACTGGTTGGACACAAGGATTGGAAGACGATCCACCTTCACATGCACAAAATCTCCAGTGACATCGGGAAGAAGCTTTCCATCCCAATGGACCACTAAAGGACCCTGCACATTATGATGAAATGCTTCTTTTATTTCGTCCATGGTTTTGCATCGATGCATCATGCGATTCCGCCGCACTGTCCAAGTCCATCGGTTCAGTGCCAGCTCTGCAGGATCCCATCCTACTGCTCTACAAATGGATGCCAAGTTGTGGACAGCCATTCGGTCACTTGTTTTCGTACGATCCAAAGAAGCTGCGACTTCAGGAGTGACAATGTTGATAGGCCTTCTTTTCTGGGGACGAGATATCCCACCATCAGATGATGAAGAACCAGCCTGTGCCGTGG
Source organism: Myxine glutinosa (assembly GCF_964187855.1). Classification (NCBI taxonomy): domain Eukaryota; kingdom Metazoa; phylum Chordata; class Myxini; order Myxiniformes; family Myxinidae; genus Myxine; species Myxine glutinosa. The sequence continues at coordinate 177,727,228 of NC_136266.1, read as the reverse complement.
TCTCAGAGTCAGAGTCTGAGTCTGTGACTTCCATAGCAGTAGCACCCTTCATGACCATTTCCTGTCTCTTATTTTCCTTCTCTGCCTTAGTCTTCTCCTTTTCTTCCCTTTCTTTCTTTCGCTTCGTTTTTGCTTCCAACACAGTGTCTACAGATCCCATTGAAGCCTTCCTCTCTGAGAATTGATCGTGAAGAAACTTCCTGTCCTCGGGGTTGGTGATTATGGCCTCCGAATCTGCATGCCTAAGATCAAACGTCTTCTCCAAGGAGGCCTTGAAGGATGCTTCCTTTTTCTCTTGGGTCGCACCACCCCGCTTTGCACCTTTTTGGAGGCTCCTCCATTCTTCATATAGCCTCTCCAAACGATGGATGCGGTGCTGCTTCGTCGTTGTAGGTAGGTGAGCTTTTTCCCAGAACTTCACAACCTCTTCAATGGTGAGGGTTGCACTCTCCCGGGCAGTGCGATTCTCCTTCTTCAGGTGATGGAAAAACAGGACAAGAGATTGATGCACAGTCGGGAGCTTGGCACCTTTGATGGCATCTCCAGAAGTGGACCCAATGAGATACACATTATCCTGAGCCCGAGTTTTCAATGAAACACTGGTACTAGCACATGCCATATCTGCAAAATACGCAAGAATGTGGGTAAAATCCTGTTAATTCTTACTCCACAGGGTCACTCTCTACAAAAGAGCGACAGTCAATAAGTTAGGCCTACATATTACACACTAAAAAAGCGTACCCCTGACCCCGGGAACCTGTACAAAACATGCATGAAAATTGCCCAGATAGTGATCATAGGAAGTCTCAAAACTGTATGTATAATATATTGTATATAACTATATATATAATGTATAATGTGTATTTATGTATATTTATTATTTAATGTATATTTTATGTATAAATTTAATGTATATTTAATTATAATGTATATATATTGTATAACTATATATTTATATATTATATTTAAATTTTAATATATTATATTTATTTTTAATATATTATTTAATGTATTATATTTGTCTATATTTGTATAATTGTCTGTCGTATAATTGTATATATAATGTATAATATAATATATATTATTATTATTTAATGTATATTTACTATATATTTATTTTTAATATTATATTTAATGTATATATATAATTATGTATTTATTTTGTGTATATACAGCCCAGCCCGTTTTGTGTATATACAAAAATGGCCTCTAAAGGTGGTTTTATTTTATTTTATATACAGCCCAAAAAATGGGAATTCCTATTTTTGCATGGGGGAAAATTCATCACTGATGTGGCACCCCTCAATATTATTGGATTCCATTCGAATTTGGTGTGGTTTCCTTTGACACCAAAAGGAACAAAACTAGACCATGTCCCGGAGAAAATCTGCATTTTGATTTTTTGAAGCCCACCCTAACATATATATACTAGCGGGGTCACCCGTGGGAATCCCACGGGCATGGATGTGTGTGACATTTCGACATATTGAGTTATATGCTGCACATTCATTTTTACAAAATGGTTACTGGCAAGTCATCAGATCCAGAAATGGTGTGAATTTAGTTATTTCACATAATATGTGACCCCTCACTCCTCTCCACCTGACACTCTCCTGTCTCCACCTGACACTCTCCTGTCTCCACCTGACACTCTCCTGTCTCCACCTAGCACTCCTCTCCTCTCCAAACCCTCACATCCCTCTACTTTCCAATCCCTCACCTCTCCAATCCCTCACACTCCTCTCCTCTGCAATCCTTCACACGCCTCTCCAATCGCGCCTCACACTCCTCTCCAATCGCGCCTCACACTCCTCTCCAATCGCGCCTCACACTCCTCTCCAATCGTGCCTCACACTCCTCTCCAATCGTGCCTCACACTCCCCTCCAATCACTCCTCTCCAATCGTGCCTCACACTCCTCTCCAATCACGCCTCACACTCCTCTCCAATCGTGCCTCACACTCCTCTCCAATCGCGCCTCACACTCCTCTCCAATCGCGCCTCACTCGCCTCTCCAATCGGCTTTCCCCGTCTCGTTTCTCTCCTTTTTCTCCCGTCTCGTTCTTTTTCTTGCTCCAAATCGGCCCGTCGGAATCGGAAATCGGCCCGTCTCGCCCGTCGGCCCGTCGGAATCGGAAATCGGCCCGTCTTGCTTTTGTGCTTGTGCGTAAATAAATTGTGTTCATGACACCATTTCTGGTGTTGGGCTAGCGGCTAGGGTGCCGGCTTAGGATCCTGGGTTCGAATCTCGGTCGATCGCCGAATTAATGCCAGGGGGGTTGACTCAGCCTGTCATCCTTCCGAGGTCGGCTAATTGAGTACCAGTTCACTGGTAATTCCCTGTTTGTCGTTGAAGGCGGCAAAAAGGGTTGGCGTCAGGAAGGGCATCCGGCCGTAAAACATTGCTTCAAAAAGGGGACAAAAAAACAACAACTACCACGGTCCCCGAAAAGGCCAACCCCCGCTTTGCGGGGAAAAATGGCCTCTAAACGGTGGTTTTTACACCATTTCTGGATCTGATGACTTGCCAGTAACCATTTTGTAAAAATGAATGTGCAGCATCTAACTCAATATGTCGAAATGTCACACACATCCATGCCCGTGGGATTCCCACGGGTGACCCCGCAAGTTTGCATTGACGTTCGTCGATGGACTCGTTCGCCCGTCTCATTCGTTTTCTTGCTGCATCCTGTTCAAGTCTGCGTTCTTCATCGATCGTCTCATTCATTTTGGAAATAGAAGTTTCCACGCAGCGCATGAATTGTCACGATCCTCAAGAGGAATTTGTCTCGTAATCATCAAATGATAAATGGCAAGTAAATTATATTGTGGAAAATTAAAGATTTCAAATAAACCTATTTAAAGTGTATGCGCACATAACTAATTTTAAAAAACGAAGAAATATCTCTCGGTAATTTCCTGAAACATATTTTACTTCCGGCTAATAATGTTGAATTAAATAAAAACGAAGAAATATATGTCGGCATCATTGTTGACGTTTTTGTGACGACTGTCATCAAACGAAAAAGTAATATATCTTAACGGAAAAGCAAAAGCGAATTTTTAATATATATCGACACGTTGCCGTCGGTGTCATGTTGGGCGGTGTATGATACACCATGACGCGATTTTTAAAAATATATCTCTGCATTTTCCCGCGTGTGTGGAATGTTCTCAATTATTGCTGACACCGAGTCCAAAACCATCGATAAAAATGAAATCATATGGTGAGTTAGATTGGAGATAAAGGCGTGAGAGAGACTCAATGGCCTTGAAGTTGAAGTTACAGGCGTTTGAGAATTCATTTCGTTCTATAAACGGCAACTTTCATTGGATTTCCTTCCCGTTTTTTTTCAACCGAGTCGAAAACTATGTTAGCGACTGTGAAAAATGAAATGATATATCGAATTTTTAATATGTATCGACACGTTGCCGTCAGTGTCATGTTAGGCGGTGTATGATACACCATGACGCGATTTTAAAAAATATATCTGCATTTTCCCGCGTGTGTGGAATGTTCTCAATTATTGCTGACACCGACTCTAAAACCATCGATAAAAATGAAATCATATGGTGAGTTAGATTGGAGATAAAGGCGTGAGAGAGACTCAATGGCCTTGAAGTTACAGGCATTTAAGAATTCATTTCGTTCTATAAACGGCAACTTTCATCGGATTTTCTTCTCGTTTTTTTTCAACCGAGTCTAAAACTATGTTAGCGACTGTGAAAAATGAAATGATATATCGAATTTAAAATAGATATCGACACATTGCCGTCGGTGTCATGTTGGGCGGTGTATGATACACCATGACGCGATTTTAAAAAATATATCTCTGCATTTTCCCGCGTGTGTGGAATGTTTGTGGAAAATTAAAGATTTCAAATAAACCTATTTAAAGTGTATGCGCACATAACTAATAAAAAAAACGAAGAAATATCTCTCGGTAATTTCCTGAAACATATTTTACTTCCGGCTAATATGTTGAATGAAATAAAAACGAAGAAATATATGTCGGCATCATTGTTGACGTTTTTGTGACGACTATCATCAAACGAAATAGTAATATATCATAACGGAAAAGCAAAAGCGAATTTTTAATATATATCGACACATTGCCGGCGGTGTCATGTTGGGCGGTGTATGATACACCATGACGCGATTTTAAAAAATATATCTCTGCATTTTCCCGCGTGTGTGGATTGTTCTCAATTATTGCTGACACCGAGTCTAAAAGTAAAACCATCGATAAAAATGAAATCATATGGTGAGTTAGATTGGAGATAAAGGCGTGAGAGAGACTCAATGGCCTTGAAGTTACAGGCCTTTGAGAATTCATTTCGTTCTATAAACGGCAACTTTCATCGGATTTTCTTCCCGTTTTTTTTCAACCGAGTCTAAAACTATGTTAGCGACTGTGAAAAATGAAATGGTTTATCGAATTTGATTTGAAATAAAACTGGGGGAGAGCAAGACACCACGGGCCTACAAAACAGGACTCAAAGCTATGCGAGTTAATAAAATGGTGGATATTTGTTTATAGCCACTCCCAGAATGGGTGGAGCTATGGGTGGAGCTACTCTGCAAACCGAGTAAGCCACACCCCCACAGTGGGCTGGAGCCTGGAAATTACCAAAAATGGACTCTTATCAGGCATCAATGGCTCTGAGTGCTTCAGAAACTAGAAAAAAAATCCAGTTTAACAAAAAAAAAAGTAAGTCAAAAGCTCAACTCCAAGAAAAATGGTGAACGTTAGAAGATCGGCAATATTTCAATTTCGCGATAACCTTAGCTCAATGGTTTCGCGGAAACTGTATTTTGCCAATAAATCTGTCAAAGGCTAAGAAAATGACAAAATTATGCCCATTAAACCTAATTCTTTCATACTAAACCATAAATGTACCAAGTTCACTGAATCTAATCAAATATTAGGCTGTACAGCCTTCAAGTGCCAAAAATTTGAGGTTTTCGGTCAAATTTTTTGCCGATTTTTGATTATTTACCCATAAAATCGATGTTTTTTCCACCCAAAATTTGCCGCATATCTGTAAAAATTTCAAAATGCCACAAGCCAGATTTACTCCAGTGTATATTTTCTGAAAATATAGGTCTCAGTGCCTTAGAAAATGCATATATTGTGAAATCTGACTTGTGGCAATTAGAAAAAATGAATTTCACACAAAAGTCAATTTTCGAAAATCTATTGCAAGCCGTTTCCGGGGCGTCTATTTCCATTTTAACATTTTCTTGAATAATTTGAGTTTGAATCAAGTTCTAGGGTTCTAGGGGTTCTAGGGTTCTACGCTTCTAACGAGCCCTCAACCACTATCAGGGGATTCTTTTAAGCCAAGATATACCCGAAAATGTGTTTTGAGCCCGAAATGCCCAAATATGGTAATTTGGGCCCAGACCCCTCAAAAATCAAAAGTTAAAAACAAATTTTTTCTCGTTGTAATAAGCTTAGTAATACGCTTCTAACGAGCCCTCAACCACTATCAGGGGATTCTTTTAAGCCAAGATATACCCGAAAATGTGTTTTGAGCCCGAAATGCCCAAATATGGTAATTTGGGCCCAGACCCCTCAAAATCAAAATTTAAAAACAAATTTTTCTCGTTGTAATAAGCTTAGTAATACGCTTCTAACGAGCCCTCAACCACTATCAGGGGATTATTTTAACCCAAGATATTGAGATATTTCCAATATTTCACCCTCTCAGCCCACTGTGACCCCGGACAGACACCCAACAGATAGACAGACAGACAGACAGAATCATCTACGGCTATTATAATATAGATTGTTGCGGTTTTAGAACCCTTACTTGTGTAAATACTTGTAAATAATTCTCATCGTTAAAATGTCAAAGGTAGCACCCATAGTTAGGCCACAGCAACGCGTAGGTCAGCTTAGAAATCCCAGTTATTTCATTATTATGTGTTTCAGATAAGGCCGTGTTCCCAATAGTTGAATCTGCGTTGCATCAATTCAATAAGAATAGGTCCCAATCCATTCCGGCCATTTTGCCAACCTCTCTCTCCCAATTCTGTTACGCGCCTTGGTTAGCATTCACTCAGGTGCCGCCATTAACCACGCGGCCAAGCTCGAGGAAAAAGGGGGCGGAGCGCCAAGGACAAGGTGTGGCCCTGTCAACCAGCCATCAAAGGCGGAGCCGGTAAGCCCTTACCAGCCAACCAGGGCTGAGGTGAGCTCGCTGGCGGGCGTGGTTTCCAAGCGCGCGGATTGATCTGACAGCGCGTTATATAAGCGCGAGTGCCAAGCCCTTTCACGGACTGCGCTGGGGGACTCCATTTTGCACGGACTGCGCGGAAATGTCTGATCGTGGCAAAGCCTTTTGATACGGACTGCGCCAGGAACTGCCTTTTGCCTACGAACATTGATCGAGAGAGAGAGAGAGAGAGAGAGAGAGAGAGAGAGAGAGAGAGAGAGAGAGAGAGAGAGAGAGAGAGAGAGAGAGCGTTTGGCACCATATACGTTTATTACGTAACGCCACATCCCATTCCCCCCGATATATGTAAGGTCCGCTCGCGGTCAACGACACGTGGCGCGCTGACGGCCTGCTGCCTTTCTCCATCACCACCATGGCACGAGTCGGGACCGGACGAGGGGCCTGGACATCTACCTGGACCTTCCCCCCTACCTGCTACAATCCCGTGTGAGTGTGTCTGTTTGTCTGGGGTCGTTAAGTTAAGACTGTATAGTTAAGCCTGCCCTGTTTTCTGCTCCTTCTTCTTCTTCCTTGTATATTCCTTTCGTTTCCTCTTCTTTTTGGTTGTTAATAAATCACCTTGTTATTTCTTGGTTTTTCCCTAATCCGATCGCCTCCGTCCTTTCTTTCAATTGAGTACCTGTGGCACAATTTCAGAACTGCTAGAATCGGCTTTAGTCTCTTGGTTAATGGCTCGGGCCGCGGATTGCTAACTGCTCAGCATTCTCCATCTTATCCGTGGTTCGAGCGGGAGTTATTTCCCTGCTCGCGGTCGGTGTTGGTAATTAGGTATTTGGGACCCAAATTGACCAATCACCCTACCCAAGACCGACCGGGAGGAGCGTTGTAGCTTCCAGGACTCGGGACGGCCAGCTTAAAAGGACAAGGGGACTAACCCTCCCCCCCTTGATAAGGGGAGAGCCGACCCCCGAATCCGCAACAATTGGTGTCCGGGGGTGGGATTTGAAGCCCGAACCAAATTTTTTTAACATCTGAAAAATTTGGTCAAAATTTCGAGCGCCCAAAATTTAGTATTAAAAACCAAATTAAAATCATGCCATGGATAATCAAGGCGATCGGATGCCGGTGGGGGTAGATGAGGAGGTAGAAGAAGAGGGAGAATCAACCCAGGACCCCAGGGAGGAAGTGGGAGTAATGGAAAAGGGGATTGAAGAAGGTGCGGTAGCGGGGGTTGCAGGCGCACAAAATGGCGGCACCTCACACATGGCGACGAGGGCCGCGCCCGCGGCGCAATTGGGAGGGATGGATATGCAGGCCCTCATGGCGCAGATTCAGGCAGCCATACAAATGGCGGGGGACAGGACGCAGGAACAAATTGGGGGATTGAGTAATGAGATGGGAGAAATGAGGGCCGATAGTAAGCAATTGGGAAGTCAAATTGGCGGATTGAGGAATGAATTGGGAGATCAAATTGGGGGATTCGACAGTAAATTTGGCGGATTAGAAAATAAACGGGGGGGAGTAGAAAACAAATTAGGAGGCCAATTGGAGGACATGGGTGGCCGGGCCCGAGAAATTAATAAGGGGCTGGCGAGGGACAAGGCCACATATGAGGTAAAAGCATTGGAGAGGGAAAGAGACCGCGAGTTGCGCGGGAGGGGCACAATGGTACGCGACGAGGTAGCGCGGATTGAGAAGTGCGGGGAAAGCGAGTTGAGCAAGGCAAAGTCACGTGGACCAGGGTAGAGATCGCGACCCGGGGTATGGGGAAGCCGGCGACCGCCACAGTAGAAGAGAAAATTTTATTAGCGCCAGCGGTCGTCGAAAATAAAGAAATTAAAATCATTATAATGGAAATGTGGGGCGGAATAGACATCGGACTTAGAAAAGCACTCGTTGAAGGAAGAAATGGAATGCATGCAAAGTCCGTGCTCGCATCGTGATGTCGTGCTGCATAACCAAAATGAAAGTTTGCAGGTGGTGGAGCGAAGAGGAGGAAGCGCCAAGGTGATTTGGGCTGTATATGGTGCTAAGAGGTTTTGTGGAAAAGTGTTTGTCGCGAGAGGATTGTTCGCGCGCTTTGCATCCGGCGTAGCCCGGGCGCTCGTGGAAGGTCCATGGTGCGCTGCGTGAGTGGAAATGGCACGCGTGTGCGAACGGCACCGGAGCGCGAGTGTGTTGCCGAGTGTGAAAGCGAATGCACATCGGGGTGTGATAGTGAGGGTGCGAGTGACACGGAGTGTGAATTGTTTGAGGAGCGTGTGTGAGGATGCACACCTGAGTTGGTTGTGGAGCGCGTGATTGGGTGTGCAAAAGAGTGAACACCCGTGGGTAGGTGTGTGCTGAGTGGGTATGTGCAAGAGTACACACCCACGAGTGTTACGGAGCACGTAACGGGGGAGAGTGTGCCAGGGTGTGCGTGAGAAAGGTGTGGAACAGAGGAGTGGGTGATAACGGAGTGTGCGGATGGAATGAGTGCGCAAGAATGTGCACGAGAGTGGGGAACAAAAGTGTATGCACGAGAGAATGCAATAATATAATGCACGGGGTGTATGGGATGTACGAGAGGCGTTGGTGCACGAGAATGTATGAGTAAAGAAAGGAACGCGTGGTGTGAGCATGCGAGGGGAGCATCGACGTTGACCGGGGCAGCGGTTAGGCCGATGTGTAGCCGACGCAAGCTCTCGGGGCGCGGTGTTCTTTGTGTGCTGCAGGGGGCCGGCGGGGATCGGTGCCGCGTCGCTCCTGCACGGAGCGCCGTGCACGATTCGGGCCGGGCCGGGCCCCGCCCTGCACGGTTGGTACCGCGTTTTGCCAGGCAAGGCGACCGGCCCAGTTCGAGGGGAGGTAGGAGGGTTCGGAGTGGCGCCCCCTTGTGGTGGCGGCGCTCCGGCCGGGCAAGGCTGGGCCACCCCGCATGGGAGCAAAAGGCCCTGCGTAGGGATGGTGCTTGGAGCCTTGGCCCGACAAAACCTCCTCCCCTGAATCGTAAATGCCGGACGGACCCAACCAACAGGGGACTGACCATCTGCACGGATAGCCGGCTTTTCGAAGCTGAGCTGTGAAAATGCATTACCGTACCCGACGAGGCACAGAGTAGTGAACGGATAGTGATGATGGCAAATGGTATCTGATGTAGAGGGATGGTAGACCTACCATCCCTCACATCCATCTTTTGGGCAAAGGAGCAGTAGTTTTATGGGGTTTGGCGGCGAGAGCTAGCCAGGGAGGGTTAGGATAATTGGTAGAATTTAGAAAGATGACCATAGGTGACTTGAGAGTTAAGTAGTGACTTTTGTACAGGTAGTTTGGACGTAGTCAGATTAGGTGGTTGATAATGACGAGGGAGCGCAGTAGTATAAAGGGATGACGGGGAAGCACGAGTTTTAGAAGGAAGATAGAGAGCCAGATGATGCAGTGTGTTTGTGGTATAGTTGAAATGAGAAAATGAATGAGATTCCTTGTCGTGCTGGTAAGGAAATGAGGAATTGGAATGAGATTCCCGGTGAGCTTATTGAAATGAGGCAATGCTCATTTGTGTGTGTGTGTGTAAAAGTGGAATGAATGGTGTGGAGTGAGTATTGTGGAATGAGTGGAGTGGAGTGGATGGTGCAAAGGAGTGGATGGGGGAAGGATGGACCCCTTCATGAACACCCAGGGAGGGTAGTTTAAAAGTAGGTAGAGGGAGTAGGTAAATTGTGGTTGGATATTGACATCTGTGGTGCTGGTTGTGGAAAAGCAGTGTTTTGATGGGTGCAGGAGTATGTGGATGGCTGGGCATGTGGCCTGTTAGTGTGTATGGTTAGTTGAGCACTCCGCTATTGGTAGTCTGTCGGCCAGGTGAGGCCGCAGGCAGGCTCTGGGAGCCAGTTAGAGTTAAATGGGGCCCGAGGATCCAGAGAAGGACCCAGGTAGCCCGACGCCAGAGAGGGCGGTAGCGGGGTGAGAGAGCCAGAGGGCCTTCCCCAGGTTAGGGTGAGGAGTAGGTAAGCTCGGGTGGCAACTGCAGTGGCAGAGGTGTGCAGGTAAGCGGACCTGCTGGTGTGCCACACGACCCAGCCCTGAAATTGTGCGAGGGCATAGAATTGAAAACTCGGGGGAGTGAGACCCCAAATTGGAGAGCACCACAGACTGTTCAATGGGAATTGTTTTTTAGAAACGCATAGAGTAAAGAGGCCAATGGATTGGCAGGGCGAGACCCTGGGTAGGGTAAAAAGTGTACATGTCATTTAGAGTATAGAGAGGAGAAAGTCTCTTCGCACCATCTATGTGCACTCACCAATGTGATAAGGCTCCACACCATGTTTTGCAAATGTTTGGTTAGAATGAAAGATGCATCAGGACATGGGTGGGACCTTGTGTTAACATTCCATCTCTTCCTCCTTAGGAGGAATTGGTAACGAATTCGGATTAGGGGAGATATGGGGGACAAGATGATAGTGGCGGATTTGTAATTTGTAGGGTTTGTAAATACAGGGTAAGGGCAAGGGTAGAGTAGGTGACATGGGGGGTGACGAACGCTCGGGACGAGCTTTCTCAGCTCGCTCTCCCGCACCCTTCATGTCTGCATTATCTTGTTTTGATGTGTACCCTTGCGCCTTTGCCCCCCGCTGACTCTGCTTTGTCTTCCTTCCCCACTCATGGACCATAATTTGTGTCTGAGGGAAAGTGTGCAGATGCCGCAGTTGTGCGCCCGCACCCTTGCTGCCTCCGGCCTGCACTGATGCACCATATGGACCACACGTTCTGTGGCCTAGCACCACTCATGGACCACACGTTCTGTGGCCTGGCATCTCTGCTGGGACCGACCATGGTTGCCCGCGGTATCTGATTGCAGACCACTGTTTTCAATGTGGCCTCCATGCCATGCAGGTGGACCACCTAAGTTGGCCCTGCTGGCCCGGAGTAATAAAAAGCGGACGCGGTGTGTGCCCTTTTTAATTAATAAATAACAGCAAGTAAGAAGAGGAAGGCAACCAGAAACAGCAGCCCAGCAGAGAAAAAGAAGACGTCGTCATTTATTATCTTTAAAAATGTGATGACTGTGCATTTTCGATGATGGTGCTTGTTGGTGCTTTTTGGTGCTTTTGGTGCATTTTCCTTATTGTTGGTGCATATGGGTACATATGGTATGGTGTATCGGTGCAGTACATGGCGATGGCATTTTTCCTCTTCTCAAAACATCTTCTTTTCCCACAAAAGACAGGTCCTGGGTGACAGTTTGTAAATAATTAGTTTTGTAAATAATGCTCCCCACCAGATTAATGTTTAGTTTGAAGACCATTCTGCAATTCGGTTAATTGTGGGCGTGAGTCAGTTAGATAGGATGCAACGCAGCAGGTGGGACATATTTAGTGTTAAAACTGTCGCACTCAGGGTGAGGTTAAAAGTAGAGGGTAACCACACCTAAGTGTCACACTAAGTTAAAAGTTGGCCCTTTTGTTTCGGCCCGCGGGGGCCTGGAGGAAAGGAGGGTGCAGTGTTGCGGTTTTAGAACCCTCACTTGTGTAAATACTTGTAAATAATTCTCATCATTAAAAGGTCAAAGGTAGCACCCATAGTTATGCCACAGCAACACGTTTGCCACCTTAGAAATCCTAGTTATTTCATTATTATGTGTTTCAGATAAGGCCGTGTTCCCAATAGTTGAATCTGCGTTGCATCAATTAAATAAGAATAGGTCCCAATCCTTTCCGGCCATTTTTCCAACCTCTCTCTCCCAATTCTGTTACGCGCCTTGGTTAGCATTCGCTCAGGCGCCGCCATTAACCATGCGGTCAAGCTCAAGGAAGAATGGGGCAGAGCACCAAGGACAAGGTGTGGCCCTGTCAACCAGCCATCAAAGGCGGAGCCGGTAAGCCCTTACCAGCCAACCAGGGCTGAGGTGAGCTCGCTGGTGGGCGTGGTTTCCAAGCGTGCGGATTGATCTGAAAGCCCTTTCACGGACTGCGCTGGGGGACTCCTTTTTGCACGGACTGCGCGGAAACGTCTGATCATAGCAAAGCCTTTTGATACGGACTGCGCCACGAACTGCCTTTTGCCTACGAACATTGATCGAGAGAGAGTGCGCATTTGGCATGATATACGTTTATTACGTACGCCGCATCCCAGTCCCCCCGATATATGTAAGGTCCGCTCGCGGTCAACGACATGCGGCGCGCTGCCGGCCTGCTGCCTTTCTCCATCACCACCACGGCACGAGTCGGGACCGGACGATGAGCCTGGACATCTACCTGGACCTTCCCCCTTACCCGCTACAATCCCGTGTGAGTGTGTCTGTTTGTCTGGGGTCGTTAAGTTAAGACTGTATAGTTAAGCCTGCCCTGTGTCCTGCTCCTTCTTCTTCTTCCTTGTATATTCCTTTCGTTTCCAATTCTTTTTGGTTTTTTTTTTTTTTTGTATACAATGTCGAGGCTCGTGAAAGAGCGAACATTAATCACACAGAAAGACAAACAGACACATAAAACAAATAACATCGGGAGCGGTAGACAAGATGGGGAGAGAGGGGGAAGGACACAAACACAACATTTGAGAGCAGGGACCGAGAGACATGGAGACATCGAGAGATCTGTGGGAGGGAGAGGGCTTTGGGGGGGAGGCATGGGAAGGGGGGGGGGGGGTGGGTTGTTAATAAATCACCTTGTTATTTCTTGGTTTTTCCCTAATCCGATCGCCCCCGTCCTTTCTTTCAATTGAGTGCCTGTGGCACGATTTCGGAACCGCTAGAATCGGGTTTAGTCTCTTGGTTAATAGCTCGGGTTGCGGATTGCTAACCGCTCGGCATTCTCCATCTTATCCGTGGTTCGAGCAGGAGTTATTTCCCTGCTCGCGGTCGGTGTTGGTAATTAGGTATTTGGGACCGAAATTGACCAATCACCCTACCCAAGACCGACCGGGAGGAGCGATGTACTTTCAGGACTCGGGACAGCCAGCTTAAATGGACAAGGGGACTATCCCCCCCTTGATAAGGGGAGAGCTGACCCCCGAATCCGCAACAATATATTGTTACGGTTTTTAGAAACTTCACTAGTAAATTTTAGTAAATGCATCCCTTATAAATGTTCCCCTGTAAATATTCCCATCAATTGGCTTGTTAAAGATCGCACCCTAGTTAGTCCATGAACAACACGTAGCGAACCATAGGACCTCTTTGTAGTTATTTCATTATTATGTGTTTCAGTTGAGGACCTGTTCCCAGTAGTTGAATCTGCGTTGCATCAATGAAATAAGAGTAGGCTCCAAAGTTCCCTTCAAAAGCGGTGCGAGTGGTTTTCTACCTCCCCACAAGACGCCATTTCCCATGTGCTTCATCTCGGAGAAGAAGGGGGAGGAGCCGCCAGATCACGGGCGTGGCACGCCGACGCACCACCCGAGGTGGGGTGAGCGAGCCCCCACCAGCCAACCAGGGCTGACGAAAGACCATCGCGGGCATGGCTCCATGAAGCGCGCATTGATTTGCAACACGCGTAATATAAGCGCGGGCGCGAAGCCTTTTTTAGAGTTGGAAGAAGAAGGCAGAGAGAGTCGGGAGGAAGGCAGAGAGAGACGTGATCCGGAGTTGGAAAAAAGAAGGCAAGGGAGAGACGCGTAAGAAGATGGAGCATCCCAATCCCATCGCTGTATGCAACGTTCGCTCATGGTGAACGAGACGCGCTCGCTGCCTGCCAGGGTTTCCCGCCACGACGCGAGTCGACTCCTGGAGCCGGACCTCAACGCCGCCGTCTGCCTGGGCCTTCTCATCCCTTCTTCCAGCCATTCCTGCCTGCTATTCCCTTGTCGTGTAAGTCTGTTTGTCCGTCCTGTTTGTTGTCTGGGGTATAATATAAGATTGTTTTAAGGTTTGCCCTGTGTCTTCTTCTTCTTCTTCTGTATATTGCTTTCGTTTCTTCTTTTGTTTCTTTGGTTTTGTAAATAATTAATAAATACCTGTTATTTCTTAACTTTGGTTTCTTCTTTCCCCCGATCACTTTAGTCCCTTCTTTCGATTGAATACCTGTGGCACGATTCGGCCAACGCTCGGAATCGGGTTTAGTCTCTTGATAACGGCCCGAGTCGCAGCTCGCTTCGCTCGGCGCAATCCAATCACGCTGCGGCCCGGGTGGGAGTATTTGCTCGCTTACGGCCGGTGGTAGTACTTAGGTATTAAGACAAATTGGGCTTACAACCCTATTTACCATCGACCGGAAGTGACGACATACCCCAAGGACCGGTCGGACGGCCAGCTTAACAGGACAAGGGGATTAACCCCCCCTTGCTAAAGGGAGTGCCATCCCCCGGATCCGTAACAATATATTGTATTCATTGTGTGAGGGCCCCTATATTTCAGCTAACGCTGTTAGGACTACCCTCAAGAAAGAAAGTGATAAATAAATAAATAAAATAGAATAATTAAATAAATAAATAGAATCACTTGTCCTGGCGCAAAGCAGTAAGCAGTACACAGCACAGTGTCCCACATATTGTGAATGGTCTTATGTTTATCAATAATGATTGATTTTACTTGCTAGGGACAACACTGTGGTGTTTAACTCGATAAACCACTATTATCAGACACTTCGTTAAAGATTGTTAAGTTTATTCACATCCGATATGGCAGCGGCGTCATGTTGCCATAGCAAAGAGGGACAGGCGCCCCCAGCGGTAATCTACATTGCAGCGGAAACACAACAAATACAATAGCAGAATATCTAGTACCCAGGCAAAGATAAATCAAGTTTGTGTTTGGGCATAATATTATGCGATTGTTATAATTCTCCATGTGCAGCCTTCTTTCGAGAAAAACACTTTGATCTATGTATATTAGTAACACGAATATTTTCCTTCTGTGTTTACAAGTACTTCAAAGTATCCAACTATTACTGTTAATCTTTTGTTTTTCTATCTTACATTCCCGTTTGGACGCCCAGACATTTAAATGTGTGGGTGGTCAACATGAGACGAGACAAGTGGAGACCCAGCAAGAAATCTGTCCTGTGTTCAGACTATTTCACCGAGGGATCGTTCGACAAGACTGGGCAGACAACTCGGCTGAAGGGAGATGCTGTGCCGACTGTTTCCAACCTCCCACCTCACCTGCAGAAGGTAACCCGATGTGGTGACTTGACATCACAATTTGCTATTCATTTTGGGAAGATTGCTACACAAATTTGAAGATTGTATAAATATTTTCCTGGGAAATTAGTGTAATTTTGATCCTACTTACAAGTGTGTATTACCTCAGATGTAGGTCTGTTTTAATGTTTTTTTCTATAATTGGCATGGAAATGTGACCTGCTTTGTGATATTCACGTCTTTTTTCTTTCCTTTGCAGCATCACCTACCATCACGAAAGCCTCCACGTGAAAGACACTGCCATGTGGAGCCTGATCTAGCCACCAGGAGTGAAGCAAAAGAAGATCCCACCAAGTCACCAAAGCCTCAACCAGCTGTGATCACATGACTGCCATCCGTGACAGTCCGAGGAGCGTTAAGAGAAAACTTGATACTGCCCTAGACAAAGTGGGTGATCTGCAAAAGAAAATGAAAATGTCACGGCAACAAGCACGGCGTCTGAAGAAGAAGGTTTCATCTCTTCGCGAAGTTCTACACGTACCACAGAATAAGCAACTTGTATCATGAGGTGGTGCTGAAATGCTGGAGAAGACATTCTCAGGGGTTCCAGCTGAAGTCCTTGCAAGAATATTACAGAACAAAGAGGCAGGAAAACTGAGCCGAGAAACCTATAACCTTGTGCTCCGTAGTTTTGCCTTGACATTGCACTTCTGTAGTGCAAAAGCGTATAGGTATGTCAGGAAGACGTTCGACTTTGCTCTACCTCATCCCACTACCATTCGGACATGGTACAGTGGCATCAATGGAGATGTTGATGCCCCAAATTTCTCACCTCTCTCCCCGGTGAAGGATGCTGCCATTGGCTACATAGCGGGCTATGTTGTTCGTATGACAAAGCGACGCATTCCTTGCCCTGATTGTCAGGCTGTGTTGACGACAACAGGAATGGAAGAAGGTGGAAGCCTGTTGATGAAGAAAAATCGTGGTGGGCTAGTGAAGCCATCGCAGGATGTAGTGAGAGTGTGCAATGCTGCACAACGATCTTTTCAGAGGATGCTCGCTTCTACCCAGGGTGCCTTACCCCAATCACTGGGGATTGCATCTGCGCTTGCTACCGCGGTGTTGCATGATGTCGGATCACAACACCTGTTTGTGCAGTTGAATGAACACATGCTGGTCTGCCCACCAGATCATAATCATGTGTTTGCACTTATCAAATGCATCGCATCATCCTTCATCAAGATTGGGATGCATCATCTTTCCAAGAGGTTCACAGAGAAGTTGACTGGACCAAAGCTTTGAAAACAGCTGTCCAAGCTCATCTTGTTTAGACATGAATGAGGGGGAAAGAGAAAAGGATAGAATGAAGGAGAAAGAGAGAAGGATACTTAGAGAAAGAGAGAAGGATAGAATGAAGGAGAAAGAGAGAAGGATAGAATGAAGGAGAAAGAGAGGTTAGAATATAAGAGAAAGATAAAAGGATAGATGGATGATAACAGAGGGGAGGCTGGAGGATATTGTTGCTTGTCATGTGAATGTTAAAAGCAATTTTGGTGGTTTACTTTTGTAGTGTAACAAGAGAAAAATGACCACAGTGTGGTCCCCAGCTGCGACGTGTAGAATCATGAGGATATCTGTTGCAATATGCGCTACCAAATTCGCCCAGTCATTAAATTATACGCATGCACTAGCGACCAACGCACGTCCGAGCGTATGCGCATGCGCTATTCAATAATTACACCTAATTTGTGTCAAGTTCTGTGAAACGAGATTGATATGAAAACATTCATGTTGTCTTTGTTGTTAAATTTATTCTGATTTCTTCAAACAAATCGCGATTTTAGTCCGCGATGTTCTTATCTCATACCAACGCACGTCCGAGTGTATGCGCATGCGCTATTCAAAAAGGCACCCCAACAACAAGAACAACAACGCGGTCCTCTCATAGAGCTGCTCGTCGCAGCTAAAAACTTCCAATAAATACTTACTCTCTTATCTCTTAAAACCCTTTGTATTATCTTACTACAAAGCGTGCCAATGATAAAATACGTGGGTGCAATGAAAGAATACATTCATGGAGAAAAATAAATAACGAAAGTTCTTAAATTCACGACGTGTGTAACTTATTTTTGAGGAATGTTCTGTGTTTTGCAATACGTAATACGCATGTGTACATGCACGTGTGTCGTGTATGGATTAGGTGGGAGTACAATGGCGGCTTCCGCTGCTGTGCGGCGGCATCAACCGCTCGCATAGAGCCGTGCGTAGCAAGCTATATCCAGTGTATATATATATATATATATATCGATGGGAGAAGAGGAGGAGTTCCGGGTGTGAGGACGAAGAGTGAAGGGGTCATACTAAACCCCGCCCGGAGACACATTTTTAGCAAATTAACATTTTTTTTAGCAGTCGGAACTGCTGTGGAGCTCAATTCCTCCGTTTAAATTTTGAAAATCGGTTCAGAATAAGCGTTTATAGAGCGTTCAGAAGTTTAGTGCGACCCGAGTGGAGTGGATTTGTACCTTCCGATGTTCATAAATAACATCACAACTTTCCCGCAGCGATCTCGGGATGAGGCAGGAGACTCGACTGTCACCAAAAAGAGAAACTCTCGGAGCCTTGTTACGCTGGGAAGCCGATTTGCAAAGAATTAGCAAGTCCCCAGATCTGAGCTTCTTTGCACTGATGACATCGTCTAATTCACTCTTGATGAGGGAAGCCATTTTAATTGGATTATCGGAGCACAGGGGTTTAGAACCCTCCAAAGTCGAAATTATAATGAAAAATTCCCCACTCTGATCACTTACTCTAATTCACCAAATGTCCATCCATCTGTCTGTCCGTCCATTCGAAGGTACTGCAAAAACGGCTATACTGATCATAACGATATTTTGGGTGGGTAATCCTGGGACTCCCTGGAGTAAAATAGGCTATATTGTTTTTCCAATTTCAGCTTTTGTCTCCAGCATTTTCAGGTGTGGACTCCCGCATAACGTTATTTTCCCGGGTACCACACAAACGGCTGCACCGATCGCAACCTGACGAATGAAAACACACAGTTAAAAATAATGACCTCGGACAGAGACCATTTATAAGGACATGGGTTGAATCCCTGCTGGAGAGAATGCCAACCCACTCCCCGCCATCACGGTCGTCTCTCCAACTCACAATACCACGAGATATGTGGAAAGGACGACCTAAAACCAATTATCTTCTTTTTGATTCATATATAAACATCATTAAAAGTAAATAATGACCTCGGCCGAAGTTCAAACGACGTGGGTTTAATCTCTACATGAGAGAATTCCACATAGCTATTTGGGCGGTGTATTAGCTAACAGATCGCTGTCTCCATCGATCTTGCCAAGGCCGTAACACCTATTAGCTCAAAATCCTTTTAACTGTTGACTTGGTAGTTTTTCCAATGAAGGAAACATTAACAATGTTGTTAAAAGTGTATTTTTTATATTAATGCTATTTAATTTGTGATTGGAGTTATGCTGTTTGGAATGAAAAAAGAGATATCGAGTTCAAGTGAATGATGACATGCCTTGATGGTTTCTACTTTCTAAACATGAAATTCGCGGATCGCCATATGCAGATTCGCCACGGACCCACGATCGATGTTTCTATATCCACGCCTTCATCCTCATCCACGCCTTCATCACCTCCCGTCTGGACTACTGCAATAGCCTCCTCTATGATTCACCCTCAACAATCACCAATAAACTCCAATACATTCAGAACTCCGCTGCCCGTCTACTCACCCATTCCCGGACCCGTGACCACATCACCCCCGTCCTTTACAAGCTTTACTGGCTCCCCATCTCCCAGAGAATCCAGTACAAAATCCTCCTCTTGACCTACAAAGCCCTCCATAACCTGGCCCCATCCTACCTGGCTGACCTCCTCTCCAGACACACTCCCACCCGCAACCTCCGCTCTGCCGGTACCAACCTCCTGACCCCCCCCCCCCCCATCCGGACCAAATTCAGATCCTGGGGGGACAGGGCCTTCTCCATCGCTGCTCCCACCCTCTGGAACTCACTACCTCACACCATCAGAGACTCCTCCTCACTCACCACATTCAAAACATCACTCAAGACCCACCTGTTCAGCACTGCATTCAACATTCAACCCACAGCATTTAACCCCTGACTATCACTTCTCCTTCTCCCTCCTTTTGCTTTAAATATTTCCCTATTGAATCTTGTCTTTTTGCAATTGTTGTTTTCATGTTTTGTTATGCATTATGTTTTGCACTCTGTCAAAGCGCCTTTGGGCTTCATGAAAAGCGCTATACAAACTAAATGAATTATTATTATTATTATATGTAAACGCACCCGTTTGTTTGGAACGTGTATGTTTTTCATGGAAGTCCTTCACGAACTTGCTGTCCATGTCTGACATGCGACTGAAGGTGCTACAGGAATGTGGAATTTATTGGTTTCATGCTTTAGCATTTGCCGTTTCTGCATTGTCTGTTTGCATAGCACGGGTACCACACAAGTCATGATTAACTGAGGCCTTGCCTGCAGCAGGAACCTTGGATGCGTCACTACTAATACTATCCTGCCGGGACCTTTCCACCTCCAACGTCCAAGTCCTCCTCATATCCCTGTACCTGTACCCCTAGATCACCAATGGTAATGCATCTATAGGTACTAGTACCGATGTAATTCTATTTTAAACCTTCTAGTATACCCGTTCCCTGCAAGGTCACAAGAAGGGTCATTCCTCTCTGGGGTATATAGATTCCAGTAGATCTATGGTCGGGCCTCAAGAACATCGGGGCTGTGTTCATTTACCAAGTTTCTTGTAGAGAGCTCACCAACTCCAAGTGGCTTAACTTAAGCATGTGAGCAAGCACTCTATTCAAAACCGTTGATAAGGAAGGTAAAAAGCCGGTGTTTCCCGTGCCTCTTGTAATCGGCTCATTCCTCGTTGACCTCACACCCCTGTTCGCAATGGCGGACCTGGCGGGAACTCCGTGCATTGACTGGACCGCGCCTAACACAGCGGCGGCTTTTAAGATGTTTACACAGCGATTGGAGCTGTACTTTCAAGTTAGGGCATTACGGAGAACAACCAGGTGCCACTGATCCTGCTTCAAGTGGGAGAGGAAGAACTCAAACGGTACAACACATGGACCTTAACAGACGAACAGTGGCAGCAACCCGCACATATTTTCAATTGCTTCCTGGAACAAATGGAACCCTCGGATAACTTCAGGATCTGTCGACTGGAGCTTCATTACTGCAGTCAGAATCTCGGTGAGTCACTGGACGCCTTTATCAGCCGGTGCAAGCCTCTCTCCCAGAAGTGTGATTTCAGCTCCAAACAAGAAGAGGATGACTGCTTGATAGAACAGATCATTGTAAGTACCCACATGTCCGACTTTCAGA
Source organism: Myxine glutinosa (assembly GCF_964187855.1). Classification (NCBI taxonomy): domain Eukaryota; kingdom Metazoa; phylum Chordata; class Myxini; order Myxiniformes; family Myxinidae; genus Myxine; species Myxine glutinosa. The sequence goes on along the minus strand of NC_136266.1, from coordinate 177,706,587 downwards.
AGGAGCTTCTGACAAAACCTAAGACCTTCACTCTTAACGAGGCCTTGAAACTGGGGCGCCCATAGGAGGCTGCGGCCACATACATTAAACAGCTGCACACTATGAGTGATTTTGCTAACAAAGCAACCGACAACGTAAACATCTCCACTGTTGGGCCGAGACTCAGTAAGTGCAAAAACTGTGGTACCTCACACCCTCCAACACGTAACCAATGTCCTGCTCGCAACGACACATGCAGAATGTGTGCTAAACTAGGCCATTGGGCCAAGTTCTGTCTTGCATCCAAGTTTCAACAACTGCGACCCTACCTCTCATCGAGTGCCTACAGACACAAAACATTGAGAAGCTTGGCACCCAACAACTATGATCCTACAGGTAATGCTTGCTGGAACCCCCGGACATCACATGCTCGTGTTGATCTTCACAGCATAGACCAAGAAGGTACACCAGACCCTCGAGTTCCAGGACAACACCCATGCGTAAGGTAGTCGCGGTTTCCTAACACTCACAGTGTTCACCATGCCAGTGCACAACACGAAGCAGTGTATGACGCACTTATAATGGAACAGCAATACAGGCGTCAGCACAACACCGATGACCCTGATGACCTTGTGTCACAGTTTGATTCAGTGACTTTTGATTCGATTGATACACCTGGTCAACGTAATGAGGTTTACACAACACTTCATGTCAGTCTATGCAACAGGTCAGGTATTCATTATCGTAAGCTGAAGGTGGACACAGGTGCACAAGGAAACACATTTCCCATTTGAAACTTTTCGACACACGTTTCCTGAAATGCTGAATTCAAATTATGAACCCTACATTGGCTCTCTTCAGACAGCAGAGAGTGTCCTAACTGCGTACAATGGAACCCACATCAAGTGTTTTAGCACTGTAGACATGGCCTTCAGTTACAAGGGATCACCGTGGACCAGCACACGTTTTTTTGTTGTGGATGTCAGTGGTCCTGCAGTTCTGGGCCTCCCATCGTGTGAGAATCTACACGTTATTACGTTGCATTGTTCAGTGAACAGTAATTAACCACTGGTTTACAACAGTGTGAAGGATCTTATGGATGCATACCCACAACAATTTGACCACATCAGTGAATTTCATACAATGCACAAGCTTGCTGTGGACCCAATGTCCTACCACATGTCGAAACACCACGCAGAACCCCTATTGCTCTCAAGGACAAAATTCAATCAGAACTTGATGAGATTGTTCTATAGGCAGTCATACGTCGTATCAAGGAACCAACAGAGTGGGCCAGCTCTCTCACATATGTAACCAAAAAAGACAGCAATATTCGGATTTGTTTGGACCCAAAGCACCTCAATCGAGCCCTGATTCGCCCGTATCACAAAATACCTACAACGGAAGAGCTCAATCCCACATTTGCAGGAGCGAAATACTTCTCCAAACTTGATGCCAAGTCAGGCTATTGGTCTGTAAGAATCGATGAAGATAGCCAACAACGTCTTACATTTCAGACCCCAGCGGGCAGGTATTGTTTCCAACAGTTGCCATTTGGACTGTGTTTAAGTCAGAATATTTTCCAGATGGAAATGGACCGTATTCTCCAGAATTGTAAAGGTGCAGTTGGCATAGCAGATGACATCGCTGTCTATGGTTCCACTGAGGAGGAGCATGACCGGCACCTCGAGGAACTGATGAAAACAGCACAATGCGAAGGCCTCGTTTTCAATTCAAGCAAATACTACATCAAAAAGACCAGCATTACCTTCTTCGGTAACACTTATAGTAGCCAAGGAATTCAGCCTGACCAGCAGAAGGTTGAAGATCTGAGAGCTGTTCCAAAACCTGAGAACAAAGCCGAGCTTCGACATTTCATCGGCCTCATGACATATTTGTCGCGCTTCATCAAGGACTTCAGTGTGAAATCCGCAACTCTTAGAAGCCTTCTCAAAAAGGATTCTGAATTCCTATGGGAGCCGCACCATCAAATTGTATTTGATCATCTGAAGAATGAGGCGTCGGAAACATCTCTTCTCCACTACTATCAGCCAGAGGAGCCAATCTACCTCCAATGTGATCCCAGTCTTCAAGGCCTTGGTGCAGCATTGCTTCAGGCCCATGGAAACCAGCTAAAGCCAGTGGCGTATGCAAGCAAAACTCTAACAGATACTGAACAACGTTGCGCTTGCATTGAACGTGAGCTATTGGCCATCATGTTTGGCATTGAATGTTTCCATACCTACCTGTATGGTCGGAGTTTCATTGTGCTCACCGATCATAAACCGTTGTTGATGATCATTAACAAGCCATTGATTGCTGCCCCACCGAGATTGCAACGAATGCTTGTCAGACTCCAAGGGTATAACTTTACAATGGAGTACCACCCTGGGGCAGACAATCAGCTTGCCGATGGCCTATCCCGCCTTCCTCGCCCACTCAATACAATGCAGGTTGACTTGGACCTGCGTGTTGACTTGGTCCATTTCTATTCTGAGAAGTTGTCTCAGCTACAACAGGAAACACTTCGTAATTCTGACCTGAGTCAACTTCGAGACTTTATTATCAGTGGATGGCCTGACCATCTGAAGGACCTCCCAGAGACTCTTAGGACATACTGGAGTTTTCAGGATGAGCTGTAAATTGAAAATGGTGTAATTCTTAAAGGAGAGAGAGTCGTTATACCTAAGAGTATGAGAAACGACATTTTGCAGAAACTCCACTCAGGTCATTTTGGACATGAGAAAACTAAACTGCTGGTGAAGGATACTGTGTACTGGTAAAACGTTAACAAGGACATTGATCGGCTAGTTGAATGCTGTCCGACCTGCCAACGACACCGGAAATCGCAGCTGCCTGAACCACTACAACAACATGACATTCCGCTCAGACCATGGAGCAAAGTCGGATGTCATCTGTTCTATTTTGATGCAGCTCAGTGGCTTGTCATCGCAGATTATTATTCCAAATTTCCTATTGTTCACAAACTGCCCGAGTCTGCTCCCAGTCGCACGATTATTGCGACCGTGGGACAGATTTTTCTGAGTTCGGAATTCCTGATACGTTTATGAGTGATAATGGTCCTCATTTCTCCAGCGCAGAATTTCGTTCATTTGCTGGGAAATGGAATTTTGACCACGTCACAACTTGGCAAGTCCTGCTCAACTGCTAATGGGCAGAAAAATGAAATCGCTGGTACCAACCAGAATCGCCAACGTGCAGGACGATGACAACCTCATCCATGAGGAGCTGGAGAGGCGCCGCTACTTACAAAAGCTCCACCACGATAGGCATGCTCGGACACACGAAATGTCGGGCCTATACCCTGGACAGCAAGTTCGCGTTCAGAACCACAACACCCATTGTTGGGAGCCGGCCAAGGTTCTCGGCATGTCTGAAGAGCCACGGTCATATTTGCTCACATCACCAAATGGTCAAACACTCCGACGCAACCGAATTCACATTCAGGAGCTCCCGGCGTGTGATGCGGTGGCCCATCAATCTTCGAGCCAAAACAAGAGATCTGAAGCCACAGTGAGTGGGAACAGTGAACCATCTGCAAGGTCTGGTAATGAACCTGTGAATCATGACTGTGATGTCACTCGTGCGACCAGAGCAGACATGGTTCATCAATCTCCCCAGCGTTCTGCCAGTTTTAGTCACAGGTTGCCTCCGTCACAAAACCTGACAACTGTCCATACGAGGTCTGGCGGAGCTGTGACAGCGCCATGCCATCTTGATCTATAAAACACTTTGCTTATCTGATGTTTGCATTTATACACTTTGGTTATCTTGTGTTAACTGCTCTGGGTTACTGGTGTTGTGTTGTAATGATCTAACGACAGTGCACACATGTAATGGTATTACACGGGTTTGCTGTTGTACTTTTTATTACTTTTCTTGTTGTGGGAAAGGGAGATGTAATGGTATTACATCAGTTGTGTGGCACCGGAAGTGCTTGCTCGCGTTTTGGAGTATGAAGGTGGAGTTCCGGGTAGGGGGCAGGCAGTGTGTGTACGGGGTCGTTGCACATCACCATGATTCTGGGTGCTGCAATAAATGATTGTTTTCTTTGACATCGCATCATGATCTATTCTACATCAGAACGTTACAAGAGAGACTAATACAGACAGAGAGACTAATACAGACAGAGAGACAGACACGGATAGAGACACACAGCCACAGAGAGAAAACGTGTGAGCATGCGTCCATCCGTACACGTGCACTGACCACTTGCGTGGAGACAGCTCCATGCGGGTGGGACGCCGAGCAGTGAAAGGATCCCCGCGTGGGTTGGATCTCTCCATTCAGCAACGAAGCGAGCAGAGACTCGGCCATTGGCAAACGAATAAAGCAAAAGGAAAGCGGAAAACCCGCACTCGGCAATGTCACCCACCATGACACTTTCCGCATTCTTTCTTCGTCTTCTTCTTCTTCTTCCAAATTTCATGGCGTTTTCAGAGCCGCGATGCATATATATATATATATATATATATATATATATATATATATATATATATATATATATATACAGGCCACACGCCTGGACATAACTGTGATGAAAATAAAACATTTTAAAAAAGAAAAAGAAGCCCATGGGAGATCCATAAAACTATATCTCATGGGTCTCTTGCTCGCTTTCAAAACGTTTACGACCGTCTTGCGCAGTGGAGGATGCTTCTGGTTTAAATGGCCAACAATGACCGGCAGATCAGACACACCAACCCCCGCCTCTCTAATGATTTTAAATAGGAGCAACCTGGGTCCATCATATATATAGGAGGCATTCCAGAAACGAGGGAGTTAAATCTTTGGGTTTCCTATGGGTATCGCAGGTCCCTGTAGGGTGACACCCCCCTATCACGTGAATATACGAATTAAGGCGACAGTGCCCAAGTCTTAGCCTGGAGAGCGCCACTTGGTCTCTGTGGGACAACCGTGGGAGCCTAATAGGGAAGAGGGGAGGGGGGAGGATTGGAACTTTCTTGATGGACTTAATAGGTAAGAAGTCCAGACCCATTTCTCTACGTTCCTGCCTACAGGCCATACCGAAGGGACCAGGATTTAGATTTTTGCCCCATGCCTCATACTCCCAACAGTCTGCGAAAACAGCTTGGACTGGGTTATTGACCCCAGAGGATATGGATTTGGCCCAGAATTTAAGCCGGGACACTTCCCAGCGGAGGGATACAGGCATCTCACTGGCCTCCACCAAAAGGAGAGAGACAGGTGTACTCTCAAAAGCACCCAGACAGACACGCATGGCTTTGGCCTGAATGGCTTCGAGTTTTTTGCAGTTAGTTTGTCACATGTCTAAAAAAACCTGGCTACCATAGTCAAGATGGGGGTGGATAAGGGCTTTGTACAGGAGAAAAAGACTTCCCTGGTGGGCTCCCCAGGAAGTGCCAGTAAGACATCAAATTATATTTATGCCCTTGGCGCATTAGACTGCGACCTTCTTAGTGTGGGAGCTCCATGTAAGTCCCTTGTCAAAAACAACAGCCAGGAATGCCACTTCAGAAGATGTTCTGAGGATGGATGGTTCCACCAACTGATATTGATGCGTCCTGGACCGTTCTCTTGCGGGAAAAACTTACAAACTTGGATTTGAGGCCAGAGAACTGGAACCCCCATTTTTTGGGCCCACAGCTTTATCAAGCCGACGTCAGCCTTAAATTTCCTGAATGCAAAAGCAAAATTTTTACCCCGGGCCCACAGAGCTATGTCGTCCGCAAACAGCATCATCTTGTAGTGCTGCAGATAGGTGCACCAATACAAGACATTGTTCATTTTGAGAAAAAAGTGTGAAAATTGGCACAGAGCTAGGTCTTAATATACTAAATACATCTTGATTAGGGGCCAATTCAATTTCAGTCCCAAAATCCAATATGGCCGCCAAATTCAAAATGGCCGCCACTTACACAGAAATCCTGCCACTTTTTATGTTTATTTTAAATGACAAGCAGAACAAGACGGTAGGCTTCAAATCATGGAATGGCCAGCACAGTCTCCAGACTTAAACCCCATCGAGCTGGTTTGGGATGAACTGGACAGAAGGGTGAAAGCAAAGCAACCTACAAGTGCAACACATTTGTGGGAACTTCTGCAACAGTGTTGGGAAGAACTTCCCGAACAATATTTGATTTCCATTGTAGAAAGAATGCCACGAGTGTGTTCGGCGGTTATATCTGCAAAAGGTGGCTACTTTGCTGAGTTAAAATTTAAATTAAATGTTGTTAAACAAAATGATTCTGTGATTTCTTTTTTATCTCCAATTGTTTATTTGTTCTAAGCTTAATTTTCGAGTACATTGAGACATTAAACTGCGTAAATTTCAATAAAAACTGGAAAAATTGAGGTGTCCTAAAACTTTTGACCGGTAGTGTATGATGTCAGGCCGGGGTGTTAAAGGTCGTTAACAATCTTTTAAAATTCATCACCATGGGCTGCTAAACGTCTTGCATTTCACTGAATTATTTTCATTACTCCATGGATGAGTTATGTGACTGTTCAGAGCTGCTCATAGCACTGGACTTGAATAATCTATTGATCTCTTTGGAAGAAATCCCCTCCCAGGCCAAATGCTTCTGGGCTGTGGCGGAGATTTTGCCTATTTTCTCTGTTCTCCTTTTAGCTTTGGCTACACAATTGACAACTTCTGTGATGAAGCCAATAAACCCAATTTTCGAAAAGCTCATGCCCATACTGATTCTTGAACCCTCGATTTGGCATTCTTGATCACTCGTCTCAGTCTGGACTCCCACCGATCTTGTTAGAGTTTTGGCCTGGGCTGCAATTCTGGGGGCAGGGATGATACCTTTTGCAGGGGTCTTGACATTGGGGACTTCGAGAACAGCCTCTACATAGGATAGCTTCCCTGCTGTTTTTACTTGATGGATCTGGATGGCCCTCTGGAGTTCAGGGCACCCTCTATAGGCTGCGTTGTGCTCCACACCACAGTTGGTGCAGAACATCTTAGAACTTGAACATTCACCACGTTCGTGATCGCCGTAGCACTTGCTGCAATTCAGCTTACCCCTACAAAAAGGAGCAGTATGGCCAAGCTTCTGACACTTATAGCATATTAGTGGGCAGAGAGGGGCGGGAACATATTCCTGGACTGAAAAAGTCTGGTAACACTTTGGGGAGAAGTACAGGCTGGCGAAGGACAGAACCTCCGATGATGTTTCCGCCTTCACTCCTTCCCTTACTGTAGTGAGCCGGCAGGCATCAACAACCACAATATCAGCTAAGTAGTTCTTTATGTCAGCTATCTCGACAGATGGGGCAAGCTCTTACCCCCTTAAACCACAGCCATAATGTTACCATAATGTTAGGTTGAATAAAACCGTTGGAGATTATTGAATTCCTCATTCTTGGAGTACTTTACGATAAAACAGTGTGAAACTATAGAAAGAAGGGACATTCCAAGGTTTGCGTAAAATGCTAGACGATAGAAAATAAGGGACATTCTAAAATTGTCGTGTACATGCTGGACTACCCTTGTGTTCTTAGGAGAAACCAAGTTATGCTCTAGAAACGTGCATATAAAGTAGGCACCCTACATATATAGGTTAAAACCCATCAGTATGTAAAGTTTTCTGTGTACCTTGAAAATAAAACACAAAAGATAATGTGCATGTGTGTGATTAATCTGTTAAAAAAGTTAATAAAGTTAGTATGTACTAGTACTATGTACCAACCAATTGTAGACATGTTGGGTGTGATGTATACGTCGGGGCAAGTGTTGGACAAGCGCGATGTGTGTACACATTACAGGCAACAATTGGATTAGATGAAAGAATTGTACACATGTTCAGTGCGGCCAATTTTACCAGTCCATTTTGGACCATAACTGCACATAACATAAACTTGCAAGTGTTGACATTGCACACATATCATCCTACTAAAATACGCCATTTGTGTCTGTCTGATGAATTTTTGATGCCAATACACTCTGTCGTTACTTATCCAATCTCAACCAAACTTTACAGGATGACGAAGAGTTAAACAATGAAGGTTGTAGCGCATTAATTTGCCCCCTTCCTTGAGGGGGTTTACTCCCCCCCCCGAGCGAGTTTGCCCACCATTGCCGTCAATGGAGTTGCACGTTGAGGTGTATATAAATGTTAAATTAGCTTTATCGTGGGGTATTTCCAAAGAAGATTTATCGTGGCGTTTTTCCAAAGACGCTTTTAATAACTAAATTAATGATAATCGCATATTGTTAATGTTATTACAAAACAATGTTAATACTAATAATGTCCCACTTCCCCAAGGGGTTTTTCCTGCAGTGATAACGTGTTTAAATAGCTTATAGTTATAATGGCGTTTCCATGTGAGCAACGGCTTCTACAGGAAGTAAAAATATTATAAACCACAAACACGTATGCTTAGCTTTTTAAACAGTCGCTAATGCTCCTTATAACACTAAATGAAGAAATTTGGATGAATCCCGACATCCGTGAAGTAAGGTTTACTTACAGAACTGAGCGAAGATCTACTGTACTCTATATAACCCACAAATGTTGGGTTAATAACATGGCCCTTTCTGCCGCTACCGTGGCATTTTTTGTAGCGAACTTTTGAAACTCGCTCCTGCTGTTTCATACGAAACAGAAAGGGAGAAGCTCGGGTTGTGCTCATTTACCAAGCAGCTAGCTAGCGCTTGCCAAGCCAGCCATTCCTTATGCCTTAGTCACATATGATGCTGCCGCCGCACGGTTCTGCGGTCTGCGGTTTGTCGATGGGATTTTTACAAATCGTACGGCTTTGCGGGCTGCGGCAGCAGTGTTCACAAATGTTACGGGGTCCGCACGGCAATCGTAAAAGTCATGAAATCAAAATGCGTGAGGAGACCGCAAGGCGAACCGCAAGGCACCCTCACGGCGACCGCAAGGCAATCGCAAGGCGCCCGCACGGTTGTTGGGGTTGTCACGGTTGCCGTTAGGCCATCGTACGGCAGCACTAAAGTCACTGCACGGCTGCCGTACGATATTTAGAACATCGTACAGCCATCTCACGGAGGCCGCAAGACTTTGCGATACTACATGCGGTGGGGTTGCGGCCTACGGCCTAGCGATTTCCGAAAAAAAGTTTAATGTCAAATTTAAAAAATCGTAAGCCCCTGCGACGAGCAAAAAACTTTGAGATCGCCTCACGGCTACCGTATCTACCGTGCGGCCACCGCATGGTTATGGCAATTTTGGGTACTTACGGCCGCCGCCAACACGCCGCAGGCCATTTGTGACCGAGGCATTAACGGTTTTGAATGGAGTGCTTGCTCAAATGCTTAAACCACTTGGCGATCTCTCCACAAGAAACTTGGTAAATGAACACACACCCAATGTTCTTGAGACCCACCCATAGATCAACTGTAATCTATATACCCCAAAGATTATATAGAATGACCCTTCCTGCCCCTCCTGGAGTCTGCAGGTGTACTAGGTGGACAAACATGATATGTACATGATGAATACTGATGATAATTAGAGATGATGGATTAATTGTATATGTACACTTACTTCTGCAATATAATAGAAAACGAATATTATGTATGGTATTTCAATTTTTTTACAGAAAAATGAAGGAGCGCAAAGCTGTCCCCATCAATCCAGTTACAGTCTCTTTGTTTCAACAGGACCGCTCATGGTCCCTTTGAAATCAAGAGACTGTAACTGGATTGCAAAATACATTTACTACTTCATGCAGATGTATGAATCAAATTGGCACCCCTTTATATGAACTTTTCTAGAGCATTACTTGGTTCCTTCGAAGAACACAAGGGTAGTCCAGCATGCACACGAGATTTTTTGAATGCCCCTTATTTTCTATGCCCCTGTCATTTCCCCCAATAATCCCAATTGAGTCTGGTGAAATGACGCTGTGCTGTATCCTGCAATGAATTGACATCACATCAAATACATTCACGAGTTTTATTGTTTTTTGAACTTTATGTCAACTGATTCTAGAGACACATGCACGTTAGCTTTGTTAATCAAGCAGAAAGATTTATTTTAAACGAACAATACAAAATTGTGGCAATGAAGGATTCATCTTCATCATCCTCACCATCAATGTCCAGCACTCTTGCCAGAGCATCAGTGCTGATGCAGCAGTTCCTTGGCAGGGGCTATGCTACGTGGTTTGCCGTGGCCTTCCCAGCAGTCAGTCAGGCCAGGAATTTGGAATTTAGCCACGGTGTCAATGATAACTCACCTACTCTTCGTAAAAGACATCGTGGGATATTTAACATGCACCAACAACCAGTGCTGGAAGACAGGTCCTAAGGCTTAAACTCTTGACCATGCGACGCGGATGGCACACCACATTATTGGCGTTCCGTGCCTCCGATACCACAAGGATGACAGTTTATAGCTTTGTCGAGGTTCAAACCCAGGCTCTATAGCTCAGAGGCAAGGCATTAAAAATGCTTCATTCGAAACATAATTAGATCCCTGATTTAACATGACATATAACAATGCTATGACAACAATACAGTACAAGACACAAAATTGTTCATTGCATCGAAAAATAAGTGCATCTGTGATTTCATATTAAATATAAGAAACAGCCCACTCAAAGGAAAGAGGAATTATTCCTTTCCTTGCTAGAAATGATAACCTTAAAAAAAAAGAAAGACATTGTAGGAAGGAATAAATATTGCATTGTGTGCTTCACAAAAGAAATCTTCAGATCGAGTGAAAATATCGGCATTTTATCAGGTGTTTGGGCCTCCTAAATGACTACTTTATCCATAAAGCTTTCCTCCTCCTTTTCCTCTGCATCTTCCTGTTTTTTTGCGAAGTTGATGAAAACCTGATCAAAGAACATGGGACACATAGTACATAGTTAGGAGAACACGCCAAATTTTAAAGCTTGTCTTGTTTATATAACGTTTAATGTAACACACCTTGCAATTTGATGGCGACAACATCTTGTTCACAAAAATGTTTGTAAGTATACTGCATTGGAGGATACCATTAAATGCATTCAAAACTATGATTAACTTGCAAGTGTGTGTGTGTGTGTGTGTGTGTGTGTGTGTGTGTGTGTGTGTGTGTGTGTGTGTGTGTGTGATGTTTCTCACTTTTTGTGTGATAATGTGTGTGTGAGTTTTGTATGAATTGTGTAACGTGTGTGAGTTTTGAAAACCACCATAGCTCTTGCCCCCTTAAACCACAGCATCAACTCCACGCAAAATTACGGGTTTTGCATGAATGCAATGGAATGTGCGGCTGTGTGCGTGAAAATTATATAGATGGTGACCTTATATTCTACAGGCAGAAACTACGTCATGCAGTGAAGGAGGCCAGAGGATAATCAATGTTAAAAGTTGAGAGGAGATTTGGGTGGAGGACAGAGAGCGCGAAGGTTTGGAGCAATAACAGGGAGAGGAGCTCGGATAGTTTGGGACAAGCAGCTCGGGGAGCTGGACTGCAAGAGTGAGACAGGGTTCAGCAGCGATGAATAAATGTGCAGGCTCCGAGAGACCACAAAGCCAGAGGAGGTCTGCCAGACCATCTCTTCCCACTCAAGCTCACCACCATAGCTCTTGCCCCCTTAAACCACAGCATCAACTCCACGCAAGCATCGCGTGGGGACAAGGTCTCTTACTCTGTGTCTTGTGACCCCTGGCTGTCTGAACATCTGCCATATGAATGCGATAAGGTAACGTTATAAGCCGTCAAAGTTCATGGGTTAATTGTACAAAGTAAAGAATAATTGTGATATGTGTTCCCTTTCTCCTCTTGTTCTCCCCATTCCCTTTTGCCCATTTATTAAACCTGTTACCGCCATCGAAGTGTTGATCTGGTGCGAGGTTCGTGATTCAGCATAATATCCGCAGCGCAGCATTTCGTGGCATTTGGGAATTTGTTGCGAAATCCTCTTTGGGAGGATTCATAATCGCGGTTAATTCCCCCAGGGTTGCTCGGCCCCAAATCCGAATTAAAGAGGGAAATTACCGTAGGTGGCAGATATATACGTCGAAAACCGAAGAAAGTATATGTTTGGCTTTCCCAGCGGACGGTGTATGGTTTCCATTGACAAATAATCGCTAAATTGGTGATCGTCCGGGTGGAGGATTTGACCTCGCATGCACCCCATGGCACCGAGCCAACATGACCTCTTTGAGATTGAGAGTCTCCATTGTTGAGGGGAAAACAGCAGCGTAATCAGAGTTGAGTTGCCATTGCTAAATAATTGGAAGCAAGCTAATTGGCCTGTAGTTGAGTGGACCTGTTTTTGCACTGTTCTTGTGTATTGGAGTAAGGTAAGCTGTCTTCCAAGCTGATATGAGATCACCTAAGATGAATAACAGGCTGAATATGCAGACAGGATAGGTGAGTGCAGCTGGTGTTGGGCTAGCGGCTAGGGTGCCGGCTTTAGGATTCCTAGGATCCTAGGTTCGAATCCCGGTCGATCGCTGAATTAACGCCAGGGGGGTTGACTCAGCCTGTCATCCTTCCGAGGTCGGCTAATTGAGGACCAGTTCACTGGTAATTCCCTGTTTGTCGTTAAAGGCGGCAAAAAGGATTGGCGTCAGGAAGGGCATCCGGCCGTAAAACATTGCTTCAAAAAGGGGACCGAAAAACAACAACAACCACGGTTCCTGAAAAAGGCCAACCCCCGCTTTGCGGGGAAAAATGGCTTCTAAAGGTGGTTATAGATGAGTGCAGCAGTGCACGGTTTCGGAATACATGTGCTCATCAGCTAATGTCATTTGAGTTTTTTGCCCACAAAGAATCAAGAATGGCCAGAACCTTCTTAGGTGAAAAGGTCAAAGTGTCCATCAGGTTGTAGAGATTAGGGAGGAAGTTTGGGGGCCAAAGACTCATGGTTTGGGTACTTGAGCTTTAGAGTTGCATTTTTTTATTTTTTTCCTTTTTCAATTGGGCAAGTGGGAGAGGGAGAGATGAAAATATAAATGTGTGCAAAGTAGAGAATACAGAAGGAGAAAAACATGAAATCGTTAATTAATAAGGCCTATGCAAATGTGCTTCACACAGTCAGGACACACATGCATGACACAAACAGGTCGTCCATTGTTGAGGAAGAAATGGAGACAAACAGTTGTAGCACTAAAATTAAGGCGATATTTTAAGACAGGAATGAATTCACAAACAGTATAAGCTACAGCTGGTGACAAAGTGAAAATTCCCACATGAAGTCTTACACCTGTATTCGCAGTCCTGTGTTTGAATCTACAGCCGTGATGTGAATACAAGTGCTTCTGCAACAATTCTGATTGAAATACCTGATCCAGAGTCATCTGGCTGATGGAGAAATACTGGAACGCCTCAAACTGCTGAACGTCCTCAAGAACAGCAAACATGTCAGCCAAGCTCCCAGCCGTTGAAGGGACCTGGAACTCAAATTGTCCTGCGTGCTTGTCCTTCAAATTGAACATACGGGATTAAAACTGCAACATTACTGAGAACCTTTGTTTTGAAAAGATTTACGTTGCATGTGTTGTACCCGGAAACATACCACGTTCAAAACAATTAGTCATCATTTTAGTTTTATGCATCCTAACTCTGACAAGGAACAACTAGTGTTACTAAACTCGAGAGTTCATGGAAGGAAATGGAAAGTTTTCATTTCCTTACAAGGAAATGGAACGGGTCTTTTAAACTCTTGCATTTCCGAGCACAATCTATATTTCCTATGAGCCACCATTTTGTCTGAATCTCAATGTTCCCCAACGACGAGAGCGTGAATGGCACATTTGATTGGTCAGATGGCGTAAAATGGCGTAATAATTTGTCCAAGTACTGCTAAACTGGAGGTTTTTGAATATGCCAACAATGAAATTTTTGTTCTACAGTGTTCAAGTATATAATTAAATTGAAATAAAATAAATTTTTTACAGGTTTTATAAAAACAAAGACCTTTGTTTGAAAGTTTACCGCCGTTGATGCAGCGTCTTTTACACCACCATATTTAACACAATAACTTAGTTCTTCATGCCTGTTCTTTGTGTCCTTTATGACGTCTCTAAAACAGTAAATTTGCTGTTTTGAATGATTTTCAATTTTATTTAACTGCCAGTCAGGCAGACACAGTAAAAAAAAAAAAAATCACCTTCCTCCACTGTGCACATGCGTGCCCAGGATGAGATTCCGTACAATTTGCCGAATTCAGAGCTAAAGTACTGCTAAACTGCAGATTCACGCTCCGATTCATGTTCCGATACGTGTTCTACAGTGTTCAAGATATAACGGAGTGAAATTAGGTTGTTCCTCGTTCATAGACTGACAAAGCGAATCAATTGCTCCACCCCACATTTCACTTCACGTGTGGGGCAACAATGTTTTTTATCCAACCATTTCTCCTCCGTTATATGTACAACTCTCATCATCAACGTAAAAGCACCCGAGTGATGATGCAAGCAGCAGAACAAATTCATAATTGAATCCCAATCAGTTTTGGCCCAAGCCTTTGATGAATCGGTTGGTCCTGCCAGACTTGTGCCTAAGTATGTTGGAGCAGTAATTTTGACTTTTGCCAGAAAAGTTGTCATATTTGCTTATGTAATATATATATATATGACCTCTAATTAAATCACAGAATTTACCTTCAGTAGTGTTCCAGGGCAATGTGTGCACATGAGCTTCTCCACATCCATGACGTCGCATTTTGTCTGATTTATCTTTATTTTCACACTGTAACCATCACTGAACCTGCACCACAGAACATATTCCAATGGAGGTCAATCATATGCAATCAACCCGAAAAAACGTTCGCAGTGGGGTAAAACCCATAAAGTGCACAAATTGTATTTTTTCATCATGCACATACAACACATCAAAGTATGCAGTCTGTTGTAAGATGCATTAACATGGCTTTCCCATTTTTATCCTTTTTTATAAACAAGGTCAAGGCTCATGGAATTCAAAAAGACGTTTATTTTTAAACAAGAATAGCCCAAACTCGAACCCACCTCTTCTTTATGTGCTGTAAGGTTCCCAGACATTGAAACTGTCCCTTCACCATGATTGCAAGTTTATTGCAAAGTGCCTCACACTCCTCCATGCTGAAAAAGAAAGATGCTGTGAGGATTTGAGAAATGCTCCGTAAGGAAAACAAACATTTTGTCTTGAACCAAACACAACTTTAAAGCCATTTAATGATACAAGTTTGGATTAGTCCAAATATACATTTTATTTTATTTTATTTTTTACAAAATCTTGATTTCAACCTTGTGCTTTAATGATGATGGTACTTTATTTGAGTGGTGGTGTTGTAGCGGCTGCCGCTGAGTTTTCACAATCGCCTTGCACCTATCAAGGACGCGGAGCGATCACCATGCCGGGCTCGTCCAGGACGCCCAGGCCCGCGCTCAACTTGCCAGGCCGCAGCCAGGACGCTGGGCCACGCCCCCTGGCGCCGGGCCTGGGCAAACCCCCTGGCGGAATAGATATATATTGCTGACTGATAAACGGTTTTTCAGAGTGCCTGAGTGTTTGATTTCATTAAAGCAACTCAGATGAATTCTAGCTTTTTGTCGCGTCCATTCTTCCGATCGACGTGGGAGCCCCGGCTCCTTCATTGGTGACCTATCGACATGGACACGGCAGTCGCCCTTAAACTGCCTACCTTCTGGGAGGCTCACGCGGCGGTTTGGTTCGCACAGGCGGAGTCCCTGTTCGCCCTGCGAGGCATCACGGCCGACGACACCCGCTTCCACCATGTGGTAGCTGCGCTCGGGTCGGTTACCGCGGCCCGCGCCCTGAGCCTCCTCGAAAGCCCGCCAGCCGCTGACAAATACGGCGCGATTAAGAAGCTGCTCCTCGATGCTTTCGCCCTCCCATCGGCGGAACGCGCACGGCGCCTGCTCGATCTGCCTGAGCTCGGCGACACGCGCCCTTCCGAGCGCATGGACTACATGCTTTCACTGCTCGGCGAGCACTCTCCGGCATTCCTGTTCCGGGAGCTGTTCTTCCGTCAGCTGCCTAACCCGGTACGCCTCGCCCTGGCAAGCACGACGATCACAGATCCCCGGGCCCTTGCCAGAGAAGCCGACAAGATCTCCGCCGCAGGACAGCGCATCGTAGCGGCGACATGGGACCCACCGCCGTCCGACGCAACACCCAGGGCGCCCGAGCACCCGGCACGGTCGACGGCCGAACTGCCGACGCCATTGGCGGCCGCTCTACCGAGCCGACCACCTCCGGCACGACGACCGAGGCCTCCACCTGACCAAGCGTGGTGTTACTATCATGCCAGGTTCGGACAGAAGGCCCGGACATGCCGACCCCCGTGCACCTTCGGCAGGCCGGGAAACGGCCGGGCCGGCGTTCATTACCAGCCATGAGCGCCGGCCACACGGGCAACTTACTGTTCATCACGGATAAAGCGTCCGGACGGCGCTTCCTGTGCGACACCGGCGCCCAACTGAGCGTCATACCCGCCTCTGACCAGGACAGGCAATCCGCGGTTTGCGGCCCCTCCTTAGTTGCGGCCAACGGATCGACTATCCGCACCTTCGGCCCGCGCAACGTCACCCTCTGCTTAGGCGGCCAACGCTTTGCTTGGACGTTTGTAACCGCCAACGTGCCCGTGGCTCTGCTAGGCGCCGACTTCCTCTGCGCACACGGACTGCTGGTGGACGTCCAACGGCATCGTTTAATCAACGCTGAAACCTTCAGCTCCCTGGTATGCACATTGAGCAGCTCCGCGCCGACCGAGCTGGCATGCGCCGTCCCGGCGGCGAACGAGTTTGCTCGCCTGCTCACGGAGTTCCCGGCCCTCATGCGGCCGACGTTTTCGGCCGTCGCAGTACGGCATGGGATCGAGCACCACATACCAACCACGGGCCCGCCGGTCTACGCCAGGGCCCGCCGCCTCGACCCAGCCAAGCTCGCCGTAGCGAAGGCCGAATTCGACGCGTTGGAGCACCTCGGCATCGTGCGGCGCTCCGATAGCGCGTGGGCCTCGCCACTGCACATCGTGCCAAAGCCGGGGGGTGGATGGCGCCCGTGTGGCGACTACCGCCGTCTCAATGACGCTACCACCCCCGACAGGTACCCGATCCCGCATATCCAAGACTTCTCCGCCCGTCTTGCGGGACGGGTCATTTTTTCGAAAATTGACCTCATACGGGGATATCACCAGGTACCTGTCAGGGCGGCCGACGTCCCTAAAACGGCAGTCATCACGCCGTTCGGCTTATTCGAATTCTTGCGGATGCCGTTTGGTCTCAAGAACGCGGCTCAGGCGTTCCAGCGCTTGATGGACGGCGTGCTGCGTGACCTGCCGTTCCTTTTCGTTTACCTGGACGACATCCTCGTCGCCAGCACGTCCCGGGCCGAGCACCTCCTCCACCTCCGGACGCTGTTCGAGCGCCTCAGCGAGCACGGCCTCATCGTCAACCCGGCCAAATGCCACTTCGGCACGACGGCCGTTGATTTTTTGGGCCATCACATCACCAAGAACGGGGCCGTGCCGCTGCCAACCAAGGTCGAGGCCATCACCACGTTCCCGCGTCCCCGCACCATAAAGGCCCTGCAGGAATTCCTGGGAATGGTGAATTTTTATCACCGCTTCGTGCCCCGCGCTGCTCAGCTCATGCGGCCCCTCTACGAAGCCCTCCGGGGCATGCCGGCCAAGCACGACATCGCCTGGTCCGCAGCAATGGATGCGGCCTTCCAAGGCTCAAAGCGGGCCCTCGCCGACGCAACACTGCTCGCTCACCCGGTGCTCAACGCTCCCATCGCCCTCACCACGGATGCCTCCGACTACGCGGTGGGCGCCGTACATGAGCAATGGGTGAACGGGGTTTGGCAGCCACTCGCTTTTTTCAGCCGGCAGCTCCGGCCGAACGAGCTCAAATACAGCACGTTTGACCGGGAGCTCCTCGGTCTACACCTGGCCGTCCGCCATTTCCGCCACCTCCTGGAGGGCCGACCTTTCACGGCGTTCGTCGACCACAAGCCGTTGGTTTACGCCATGGCCAAGGTCACGGAGCCATGGTCGGCCCGCCAACAGCGCCACCTCTCCGCCGTGTCGGAGTTTACCACGGACATCCGGCACGTCGCCGGCAAAAACAACGCCGTGGCCGACTGTCTTTCCCGGGCCAGCGCGAACGCGGTCCACCTGGGCGTGGATTTTGCGCTTATAGCGGCGGACCAAACCACCGACACCACGGTGCAAGCCCTCCGGGCGGCGGACACGGGCCTCCGCCTGGCCGACATCCCCTGCGCGGACACTGTCCTGCTCTGCGACGTCTCCCAAGGCCAGCCTCGCCCCATCGTGCCCGTCGCCTGGCAACGCCGCATCTTCGCCTCCCTCCACGGCCTTTCCCACCCGGGCCGGAAAGCTTCCCAGAAGCTGGTGTCGGCGCGTTTCGTCTGGCACGGCCTTCGTCGGGACGTCCGCGATTGGACCAGCGCCTGCACGGCCTGCCAACGGGCCAAGGTCCACCGACACACCCAGGCCCCGCTGGCACCTTTCACCGTGCCCGAACGACGTTTCGACCACGTCAACGTGGATCTGGTGGGCCCCCTCCCCCCGTCACGGGGGTTCACACACCTGCTCACCATGGTGGACAGGACCACCAGGTGGCCGGAGGCCGTTCCCCTCGTCTCCACCACCACCGCCGACGTGGCGCAGGCTTTCATCGCCACCTGGGTCGCCCGCTTCGGCGCACCGGCGGACATCTCGTCAGACCGCGGTCCACAGTTCACCTCCGAGCTGTGGGGCGCGGTCGCCCGCAACCTGGGGATCAAGCTCCACCGTACTACGGCCTACCACCCCCAAGCAAACGGGTTGTGCGAGCGATTCCACCGCTCCATGAAGGCCGCGCTCATGGCCGGCCTTCAAGACGTCGGGTGGGCCGACCGGCTGCCGTGGGTCCTTTTGGGCCTTCGCACGGCCCCCAAGGAGGACCTCCAGGCATCCACCGCCGAGCTTGTCTATGGCCAGGTGCTACGCGTCCCGGGCGAATTTGTGCCCGACGCTACCAGTCCCTGGTCCGCAGCTCACCAGCGCTCGGACCTCCAGGAGGCCGCCCAACGGTTTGCCCCCGTGCCAACATCCCACCACGGTGACCCCCAGTCCTACGTCCCCCCAGCACTCCGCACAGCGGAGTATGTTTTTGTGCGTCACGACGCACATCGGTGGCCACTCCAGCCGCCGTACGACGGGCCCTTCCGGGTGCTGCGACGGGACGACAAGTCGTTCGTCATCGACATCGGCGGCAGGTCGGACCGGATTGCTGTGGACCGCCTCAAGCCGGCGCACGTGGACGTCGACCACCCACCACGGGTGGCCCTTCCGCCGCGGCGAGGCCGTCCCCCGTCCACGGTGCCCCCCACTCGACCGCCCACCACCTCACCGGACCCCCTCCCACGACCCGCCAGGGGTCGCTTCGGCCGGGTCATCAGGACCCCCCTAAAATTGTCCCTGCCGGTGCAAGTCGATTCTGGGGGGACGTGTGTAGCGGCTGCCGCTGAGTTTTCACAATCGCCTTGCACCTATCAAGGACGCGGAGCGATCACCATGCCGGGCTCGTCCAGGACGCCCAGGCCCGCGCTCAACTTGCCAGGCCGCAGCCAGGACGCTGGGCCACGCCCCCTGGCGCCGGGCCTGGGCAAACCCCCTGGCGGAATAGATATATATTGCTGACTGATAAACGGTTTTTCAGAGTGCCTGAGTGTTTGATTTCATTAAAGCAACTCAGATGAATTCTAGCTTTTTGTCGCGTCCATTCTTCCGATCGACGTGGGAGCCCCGGCTCCTTCAGTGTTACATTATCTGGATGAAAGTGCCACTGTTGGGTGCAAGCGGTACAGGCTGAGTTTGAGGAGTGTGAGATGGAATTCCGTCTCTGATGAACAATCCAATAAATAAGTTTTCGAAATGTATTTAATTAGCAGTAAAAAGCCCCTCAAATATGACGGGTTTAAACAGTTTATTCGACGATGCAGCCTCGTGAGCATGCCAAAGTCTGAAGCCTCGGCCTTGTGTCAGATGTGCATATATCTTCCTTATTTATGAGACATCATACGGATGTAAATGAACACTCGTTTTACACTGCATGTGTTGCACATCACGTGCAGTGAATTTCACCTCCCTGAACCTCGTATTTATTGTTATTTTAAAAAACGCTCCTGTACACCGCCCTTGAGGCTCGGTTTGCAAGCCACCGTCTACATTTCCAATAGAAGAGACACAATTACCCTTTATGGAAAATGTTTTACCAAGTTTGTTTTATCCTCAAAAATAGACCGCAGTGAACACACATTCGTGTTAAAAGATTGGCCTTTAAAACCTTCCCTTATGAAGGGGGACAGACATCTGCAGAAACACACAAACTGACATTCTGTTTTTGTATGGCACATCACATTAGGCATAAAGTAATGGCTGCCACTCACTTTGTTGTAACAACACTTTAGCCTTTATCAAGGAATGGTGTGAAAAATCACATGATGTGGAGATCATGCCAAAGCATTTCTTTTGCTGCCTTACACACCAGAGATGGTATTGAGATTTGTGGAGAGCAGAAGACAACGGACAGCAGGCCGAGAGCTGACAGGACTGGGTTCATTCCGCAACAATGACAGAATTGGTGGTGTAATGGAGCATCCGCTCGGAGTCTGGGAGTTTGGCGGTTCAAACAATGGCATATTCATACAAAAGACTTAAAAATGGGATGTGCTGCTTCCTTGTTTGACGCTCACCATTTAAAAAGTAGAAGGAGGTTGGTAGCAGGATTTGCACTCCAGCAGCTGTAAAAACACCTCATTCCGTTGCACGCAGTGGTGTGTGTCGGGATGGTGCTGAGTAGGTGTCCAAGGATGCAGCCACAGTGCTGATCCAGCGTACGCTCCCATATATATATATATATATCTATACAGTCACGTGAAAAAGTAAGTACACCCCATGTAAAGTTTTGACTTTTTCAACATATTTCAACATACAACTATTTGATCTTCATTTCAACAATATTGACAGATAAAGTTGATATAATATAACAAATATCATGAAACATTTACATTTTGTAGTCCATTGTATAATTTAAATAAACATAAATGCAAGTTTTGCATGTGGAAAAAGTAAGTACACCCTTGTCTCTAATAAGTGGTATTGCCCCCTTTGGCAGAAACAACCTCAAGTAGGCGTTGCTTATAACCGTCCACCAGTCTCTGACATCGACTGGAAGAAATTTTTGCCCACTCCTCCATGCAGAATTCTTTCAGCTGTGTGATGTTTGAGGGGTTTCTTGCATGCACAGCTCGTTTCAAATCCCCCCACAACATCTCGATGGGATTTAGATTCAGGCTTTGACTTAGCCATTCCAGAACCCTCCATTTCTTTATTTTCAGTCATTCCTTGGTGGATTTACTGGTATGTTTAGGGTCATTGTCATGTTGCAAGGTCCACCTTCGGTTGAGCTTCAACTTTCTGACAGATGGCCTCACATTATCCTCAAGCATCCTCTGGTACAATGAAGAATTCATAGTGGATTCTATGATGGTGAGCTGCCCAGGCCCTGATGCAGCAAAGCTGCCCCAAACCATAATATTTCCACCACCATGCTTTACAGTTGGTATCAGGTTCTTGTGGTCAAATGCTGTCTTTGGTTTTCGCCAAAAATGTCTTCTGGTACTGTGGCCAAATAGCTCTACCTTTGACTCATCTGTCCAGAGCACATTGTTCCAGAAGTGCTGGTCTTTGCCTAGGTGTTCATTAGCAAACTTTAGTCTTGCCCTGATGTTCTTTCTGGACAGCAAAGGTCTCCACCTGGTACACCTCCCATGTAGATCAAATCTGTGCAGCCTCTTTCTAATGGTAGACTCATGCACTTTAACATCAACAGTGGCAAGAGCTACCTGTAGGTCCCGTGATGACATTCTGGGGTTCTTAGAGACTTATTTCAGCATCTTGCGGTCTGCTCTCGGGCTGAAATTGCTGGGGCGGCCTGGCCTGAACAAGTTGGCAGTTGTTTGGAATATTCTCCACTTGTAGATGATCTTCCAGACAGTAGAATGATTGATTTCAAATTGTTTGGAGATCTTTTTAAATCCCTTCCCAGACTCGTAGCATCTATAACCTTCTTTCTGAAGACCTCAGAGAGCTCTTTTGATATCGGCATGGTGACGCCAAACACTTCATCAACAAAGAGCAAACCAAACTAAATGTCTGAGGTTTAAATAAGACAGGTTCCTCCAAGATCCTCTCTGACGATGTTCTCATCATTTGCACCTGAGCTGGTGCACCTGATTCTAATTTTAGGTATTTGAAGTAGTGATAAATGTCGGGGTGTACTTACTTTTTCCACTTGCGAAATTTGCATTTATGTTTATTTAAATTATACAATGGACTACAAAATGTAAATGTTTCATAACATTTGTTATATTATATTGTGGCGGACACAAAAGCCCACTGGCGTGGTGACATCATTCCGCGCACCAAGTGGGCGGTGGCCACGCCCGAGGGGTAGGCGTGGCCTCATGATATACACCGGGCGCGCAGCCCGGAGCGCGCCAGTGTTACAGTGACCTCCTGAAATAAAGACGCTTATAAGTTACCGCTTGTCCACTTCCTCCTTGCTCGCAAGCAGCGCGCGTAACGCCGCGCTTTACTGGTGACCCCCTCGACGTTGGATCTGCCGGAGCGATCCTTCCACACGCGACGCCATTGCCATGGCCAACTTCATCAAACTTCCCGAATTTTGGGAGGCTCAGGCCGAAGTCTGGTTCCTCCAGGCCGAAGCCCAATTTCAGCTTCGGCGCCTCACCGGCGATGACACACGCTACTGCCACGTCGTCGCCTCCCTCGGGCCCGGCACGGCCGCTCGAGTTGTGTCCGTCCTTCGCCACCCACCGGACGGCCACAAGTACGAGGCACTCAAGCGGCTACTCCTAGCCACGTTCGGCCTCACGGACGACGCACGGGCCGACCGCCTCCTGGATCTCCCCGAGCTCGGTGACACACGCCCATCGGTCCGAATGGACCATATGCTGTCACTGTTGGGCGACGAAGCCCCCGGTTCTCTATTCCGGGTGCTTTTCCGTCTCCAACTTCCAGCGCAGGTTCGCCTCGCGTTGGCCGGGACTGGGCTAACGGAACCCCGAGCATTGGCAGCCGAGGCGGACAAGTACTTCGCCGCTTCGGACACACGGGCGAGAGTCGGCGTGGCCGTCACGGCCCTCGTGGCTGATGCTGCTGATGCTGCTGATGCTGCTGATCCACAGCATCAGCTTATACAGCATACGCAGCATGCTGATACGCACCTCGTGACCGCCGCCACGCCCCGCCCACCGCTGCGGCGAAAACCGCCACCGCGGGGAAACCCGCCAACTCCACCGGCCTGGCGGAGCCCGCCGCGCACCTCCAGCTCCACCACCTGGTGCTGGTTCCACGCCAAGTTCGGCCACGAAGCTCGGCAGTGTCATCCGCCATGCTCCTTCAACAAGTCGGGAAATGCCCGGGCCGGCGCTCAATAGTGGCGATGAGCGCCGGACGTTCGAGCAGCCTGCTGTTCATAACGGACACCTTCTCCGGGCGCCGTTACCTGTGCGACACGGGAGCGCAGGTGAGTGTCGTTCCCGCCGGCACGTCAGACAAGCACGCCGCGGGTGGGGGCCCCGCGCTGCTTGCCGCGAACGGGACGCCCATCCGTACGTATGGAAAACGCTGCCTCTCTCTGCGGTTCGGAGGGCAGGTTTTCCGATGGACGTTCGTCACCGCCGACGTGCCCATGGCACTGCTTGGCGCGGACTTCCTGTGCGCTAATGGGCTCCTGGTCGACGTCAAGTGCAGACGTCTTGTCCAGGCCGAGACGTTCAGCTCGCTCGCTTGTGCGTTTCCCAGCTCGTCGAACAGCTCAACGAGCGGCTTGCCAAGCGGCTTGCCGAACGGTTTGGTTCCGGCCACGTTGGTCTGTACGCTTCCGGCAGCGGACGCATTCACCCGCCTCCTCGCCGGCTTCCCGGCCCTCACGCGGCCCACCTTCTTGGCGGGGGCCGTCAAGCACGGGGTGGCCCATCACATCCCCACCGTCGGGCCACCGGTCTACGCCCGGGCACGCTGCCTCGAGCCGACGAAGCTGGCGGTGGCAAAAGCGGCATTCGCTACCCTGGAGCGACTCGGCATCGTTCGGCGCTCAGAGAGCGCTTGGGCGTCGCCGCTGCACATCGTGCCGAAGCCCGGCGGGGGATGGCGACCGTGCGGGGACTATCGCCGTCTCAATGACGCCACGACTCCCGACCGCTACCCCGTCCCCCACATTCAGGACTTTTCCACCCGTTTGGCGGGCATGTCCTTCTTCTCGAAGGTGGACCTCATACGCGGCTACCATCAGGTCTCCGTCAGGCCGGAGGACGTCCCGAAGACGGCGGTCATCACGCCATTCGGACTCTTCGAGTTCCTGCGCATGCCCTTCGGTCTGAAGAATGCGGCTCAGGCGTTCCAGCGACTGATGGACAGCGTCCTGCGCGACTTGGATTTTGTCTATGTCTACCTGGACGATATCCTCGTCGCCAGCGCGTCCCACGAAGAGCACCTACGCCACCTCCACACGCTCTTCGAATGCCTGGGCCAGCATGGCCTGATTGTGAACCCCGCAAAGTGCCGGTTCGGCGCCACCATTATCGATTTTCTGGGGCACCATGTCACCAGGCACGGAGCCGTCCCCCTGCCGGCCAAGGTGGAGGCGGTGAAGGGGTTTCCGCGCCCCCGCACGATCAGAGGGCTGCAGGAGTTCCTGGGCATGGTGAACTTTTACCATCAGTTCCTGCCCCGTATCGCCCAGCTCCTGCGCCCCCTGCACGAAGCTCTCCGAGGTAAGCCGGGCAAAGGCGACGTTACCTGGACCGAGCAGATGGACACGGCGTTCACGGGCGCGAAGCTCGCCTTGGCTAACGCCACCATGCTCGCGCACCCGGCGCCCGATGCACTGATCGCCCTCACCAACGATGCCTCGGACTACGCGGTGGGCGCGGTGCACGAGCAATGGGTGCGTGGAGCTTGGCAACCGCTGGCGTTCTTTAGCCGGCAGCTTCGCCCGCCCGAACGCCGTTACAGTACCTTCGACCGTGAGTTGCTCGGGCTTCACTTGGCGGTCAGGCACTTCCGCCATCTGCTCGAGGGCCGTGCGTTCACTGCCTTCGTCGACCACAAGCCGCTGATCTTCGCGATGGGCAAGGTCACCGAGCCGTGGTCGGCCCGGCAGCAGCGTCACCTCTCGGCCGTGTCCGAGTACACGACGGACATCCAGCACGTCGCGGGGAAGGACAACCCAGTGGCGGATTGCCTTTCCCGGGCCGTCGCCCACGCAGTCCACCTCGGCATCGACTATGCCCGGATGGCAGCGGACCAGGCCGCTGACCCCGACGTCCAGGCCTTGCGGACCGCCGTCACGGGCCTCCGCGTCACCGAGGTGCCGTTCGACGGCGCGGGCGCGGCCCTCTTGTGCGACGTCTCCCTCGGGCGTCCTCGCCCCATCGTGCCCGCGGGCTGGCAGCGCCAGGTGTTTGACGCCATCCACGGCCTGTCCCACCCGGGCGCGAGGGCCTCCCAAAGGCTGATCGCTGACAAGTTCGTCTGGCATGGCCTCTGGAAGGCCGTCCGCGGCTGAGCCAGGACGTGCCTCGCGTGCCAGCGCGCCAAGGTGCACCGGCACACCCAGGCCCCGTTGGCCCCGTTCACGGTGCCGGACCGCCGGTTTGACCACGTCCACGTGGACCTGGTGGGACCTCTGCCCCCCCCCCCGCGGGGTTTCACCTACGTCCTCACCATGGTGGACCGCACCACCCGGTGGCCGGAGGCCGTGCCCTTGGCGTCGACAACGGCGGCCGATGTCGCGCAGGCTTTCATCGCCACCTGGGTCGCCCGGTTCGGCGCCCCCTCAGACATCTCGTCCGACCGCGGCCCCCAGTTCACCTCGGAGCTCTGGGGGGCGGTCGCGCAGGGGCTCGGGGTCTGGCTGCACCGAACCACGGCCTACCACCCCCAGGCTAACGGCCTGTGTGAGCGATTTCACCGCTGATTGAAGGCCGCGCTCCGGGCCACCCTCCGCGACGGCGGCTGGGTCGACAGGCTCCCCTGGGTCTTGCTGGGCCTCCGGACGGTGCCCAAGGAGGACCTGCGTGCATCCGCGGCGGAGTTGGTCTTCGGGCAACCGCTGCGGGTGCCGGATGAGTTCCTCCCCGACTCCACGGCACCATGGTCCGCGGCACAGCAGCGCTCCGCTCTGCAAGAGACCGCCCAGAGGTTTGCCCCGGTGCCAACGGCATGCCACGGGCACCCACCGACGCACGTCGCCCCGGAGCTTCGCACGCGGAGTACGTCTTCGTCTGCCACGATGCCCACCGGACACCACTGCGGCCCCCGTACGATGGGCCTTTCCGCGTGCTGGAGACCGGGGTGAAGCACTTCTTCACCCTGGACATCGGCGGTACTCCTGACCGCGTTTCGGTCGACCGCCTCAAGCCGGCCCACCTCGACGTGGACCATCCACCGCCAGTGGCCCGACCCCCACGTCGGGGCCGCCCCCCTGCGGGCGGACCCCCGGCACCGCCCAGCCCCGCCGCCACGCCGCCCCCCGGTCCTGCACCCATCCCAGGGGCAGCCAGGGGCATCCCACCTGGCATCCCTGCACCCCGGACGCCGCCGATCGCCAGGGGGCGCTTCGGCCGGGTCATTCGTCTGCCCCGCAAACTGGGCCTCCAGGTGCGCGGGAATTCTGGGGGGGCGCGTGTGGCGGACACAAAAGCCCACTGGCGTGGTGACATCATTCCGCGCACCAAGTGGGCGGTGGCCACGCCCGAGGGGTAGGCGTGGCCTCATGATATACACCGGGCGCGCAGCCCGGAGTGCGCCAGTGTTACAGTGAGCTCCTGAAATAAAGACGCTTATAACAGTTACTAGCGGGGTCACCCGTGGGAATCCCACGGGCATGGATGTGTGTGACATTTCGACATATTGAGTTATATGCTGCACATTCATTTTTACAAAATGGTTACTGGCAAGTCATCAGATCCAGAAATGGTGTGAATTTAGTTATTTCACATAATATGTGACCCCTCACTCCTCTCCACCTGACACTCTCCTGTCTCCACCTGACACTCTCCTGTCTCCACCTGACACTCTCCTCTCTCCACCTAGCACTCCTCTCCTCTCCAAACCCTCACATCCCTCTCCTTTCCAATCCCTCACCTCTCCAATCCCTCACACTCCTCTCCTCTGCAATCCTTCACACGCCTCTCCAATCGCGCCTCACACTCCTCTCCAATCACGCCTCACACTCCTCTCCAATCGCGCCTCACACTCCTCTCCAATCGTGCCTCACACTCCTCTCCAATCGTGCCTCACACTCCCCTCCAATCACTCCTCTCCAATCGTGCCTCACACTCCTCTCCAATCACGCCTCACACTCCTCTCCAATCGTGCCTCACACTCCTCTCCAATCGCGCCTCACTCGCCTCTCCAATCGGCTTTCCCCGTCTCGTTTCTCTCCTTTTTCTCCCGTCTCGTTCTTTTTCTTGCTCCAAATCGGCCCGTCGGAATCGGAAATCGGCCCGTCTCGCCCGTCGGCCCGTCGGAATCGGAAATCGGCCCGTCTTGCTTTTGTGCTTGTGCGTAAATAAATTGTGTTCATGACACCATTTCTGGTGTTGGCCTAGCGGCTAGGGATCCTGGGTTCGAATCTCGGTCGATCGCCGAATTAATGCCAGGGGGGTTGACTCAGCCTGTCATCCTTCCGAGGTCGGCTAATTGAGTACCAGTTCACTGGTAATTCCCTGTTTGTCGTTGAAGGCGGCAAAAAGGGTTGGCGTCAGGAAGGGCATCCGGCCGTAAAACATTGCTTCAAAAAGGGGACAAAAAAACAACAACTACCACGGTCCCCGAAAAGGCCAACCCCCGCTTTGCGGGGAAAAATGGCCTCTAAACGGTGGTTTTTACACCATTTCTGGATCTGATGACTTGCCAGTAACCATTTTGTAAAAATGAATGTGCAGCATCTATCTATAATTCCAGTAATCTCTGTTTGTTTGTACGTTTGTACGTTTGTTTGTCTGTGACCGCTGTTTCTCGACAACCACGGGTCCGATATACTTTTAACTTGCCAGGTATATTGCTGGGGACCCGAGGATGTGCCTTTTCAAGGTTTCATATTAATCGGACAATTACTTACCGAGCTATGTCCAAAAAACGATTCAACCAATCAGAGAGCAGCGAACTATCGCGTGTGCCGAACGTGGCGGACACACTCTGCCTCGGATGGCACATTTGAGAGCGTATTCATTTATTTCACGTTTGCAAACTATGTTGGCGTTAAACTATGTTTTAAAACTAATAAAAACGAATTTGCGATTCATTCGCTTTCCTGCGCGTTTGTGCACGCGATGGCGATTTCTTTACCAAACTCCGGAAGCCGTTCGCTTTGGACCAAACCATTTCATGTAAATAGAGGGGGGGGATATAATTTTAGATATAGATATAGTACGGGCAATGCCCTAGTCTATCTATAATTCCAGTAATCTCTGTTTGTACGTTTGTTTGTCTGTGACCGCTGTTTCTCGACAACCACGGGTCCGATATACTTTTAACTTGCCAGGTATATTGCTGGGGACCCGAGGATGTGCCTTTTCAAGGTTTCATATTAATCGGACAATTACTTACCGAGCTATGTCCAAAAAACGATTCAACCAATCAGAGAGCAGCGAGCTATCGCGTGTGCCGAACGTGGCGGACACACTCTGCCTCGGATGGCACATTTGAGAGCGTATTCATTTATTTCACGTTTGCAAACTATGTTGGCGCTATGTTGGCGTTAAACGATGTTTTAAAACTAATAAAAACGAATTTGCGATTCATTCGCTTTCCTGCGCGTTTGTGCACGCGATGGCGATTTCTTTACCAAACTCCGGAAGCCGTTCGCTTTGGACCAAACCATTTCATGTAAATAGAGGGGGGGGGATATAATTTTAGATATAGATATAGTACGGGCTGACGGGCATGCCCTAGTCTAACTCAATATGTCGAAATGTCACACACATCCATGCCCGTGGGATTCCCACGGGTGACCCCGCAAGTTTGCATTGACGTTCGTCGATGGACTCGTTCGCCCGTCTCATTCGTTTTCTTGCTGCATCCTGTTCAAGTCTGCGTTCTTCATCGATCGTCTCATTCATTTTGGAAATAGAAGTTTCCACGCAGCGCATGAATTGTCACGATCCTCAAGAGGAATTTGTCTCGTAATCATCAAATGATAAATGGCAAGTAAATTATATTGTGGAAAATTAAAGATTTCAAATAAACCTATTTAAAGTGTATTCGCACATAACTAATTTTAAAAAACGAAGAAATATCTCTCGGTAATTTCCTGAAACATATTTTACTTCCGGCTAATAATGTTGAATTAAATAAAAACGAAGAAATATATGTCGGCATCATTGTTGACGTTTTTGTGACGACTGTCATCAAACGAAAAAGTAATATATCTTAACGGAAAAGCAAAAGCGAATTTTTAATATATATCGACACGTTGCCGTCGGTGTCATGTTGGGCGGTGTATGATACACCATGACGCGATTTTTAAAAATATATCTCTGCATTTTCCCGCGTGTGTGGAATGTTCTCAATTATTGCTGACACCGAGTCCAAAACCATCGATAAAAATGAAATCATATGGTGAGTTAGATTGGAGATAAAGGCGTGAGAGAGACTCAATGGCCTTGAAGTTGAAGTTACAGGCGTTTGAGAATTCATTTCGTTCTATAAACGGCAACTTTCATTGGATTTCCTTCCCGTTTTTTTTCAACCGAGTCGAAAACTATGTTAGCGACTGTGAAAAATGAAATGATATATCGAATTTTTAATATGTATCGACACGTTGCCGTCGGTGTCATGTTAGGCGGTGTATGATACACCATGACGCGATTTTAAAAAATATATCTGCATTTTCCCGCGTGTGTGGAATGTTCTCAATTATTGCTGACACCGACTCTAAAACCATCGATAAAAATGAAATCATATGGTGAGTTAGATTGGAGATAAAGGCGTGAGAGAGACTCAATGGCCTTGAAGTTACAGGCATTTGAGAATTCATTTCGTTCTATAAACGGCAACTTTCATCGGATTTTCTTCTCGTTTTTTTTCAACCGAGTCTAAAACTATGTTAGCGACTGTGAAAAATGAAATGATATATCGAATTTAAAATAGATATCGACACATTGCCGTCGGTGTCATGTTGGGCGGTGTATGATACACCATGACGCGATTTAAAAAAATATATCTCTGCATTTTCCCGCGTGTGTGGAATGTTTGTGGAAAATTAAAGATTTCAAATAAACCTATTTAAAGTGTATGCGCACATAACTAATAAAAAAAACGAAGAAATATCTCTCGGTAATTTCCTGAAACATATTTTACTTCCGGCTAATATGTTGAATGAAATAAAAACGAAGAAATATATGTCGGCATCATTGTTGACGTTTTTGTGACGACTATCATCAAACGAAATAGTAATATATCATAACGGAAAAGCAAAAGCGAATTTTTAATATATATCGACACATTGCCGGCGGTGTCATGTTGGGCGGTGTATGATACACCATGACGCGATTTTAAAAAATATATCTCTGCATTTTCCCGCGTGTGTGGATTGTTCTCAATTATTGCTGACACCGAGTCTAAAAGTAAAACCATCGATAAAAATGAAATCATATGGTGAGTTAGATTGGAGATAAAGGCGTGAGAGAGACTCAATGGCCTTGAAGTTACAGGCCTTTGAGAATTCATTTCGTTCTATAAACGGCAACTTTCATCGGATTTTCTTCCCGTTTTTTTTCAACCGAGTCTAAAACTATGTTAGCGACTGTGAAAAATGAAATGATTTATCGAATTTGATTTGAAATAAAACTGGGGGAGAGCAAGACACCACGGGCCTACAAAACAGGACTCAAAGCTATGCGAGTTAATAAAATGGTGGATATTTGTTTATAGCCACTCCCAGAATGGGTGGAGCTATGGGTGGAGCTACTCTGCAAACCGAGTAAGCCACACCCCGGACAGACACCCAACAGATAGACAGACAGACAGACAGAATCATCTACGGCTATTATAATATAGATAAGTTACCGCTTGTCCGCTTCCTCCTTGCTCGCAAGCAGCGCGCGTAACGCCGCGCTTTAATATCACCTTTATCTATCAATATTGGTGAAATGAAGATCAAATAGCTTTATGTTGAAATATGTTGAAAAAGTCAAAACTTTACATGGGGTGTACTTACTTTTTCACGTGACTGTATAAGATGGAGCGTCATTGACGTCAGGAAGCTTTGGCGTCAGGAAGGGCATCCGGCCATAAAATATTACCTCAAACAGGGAACCATGATTGTCATGGGGTCCGAAAGGCTAACCCCTGCTCTAGCGGGGCAAAAATGGCCTTAAAACGATCATTCATTCATATTATTTCATTCATTCATTCATGAAACACCGACTATCAACAATATTTTGACAGCCATTGCTTAGGTTTGATGGGCTCAATGGCCTCCTCTTGCATTGAAGTTTCTTGTAAGGAAACCCATATTATATTAACTAGCGGTGCCGACACTGATGGGTGTATTCAAAAGATAGCGTGTTGTACTTGACAGTCATAGTGAATGACCATCTATGAGTTTCATTGAGGATGGAAAATGAAGTGAAACAAACGAAAAAAGTATCTTTTTTAACATGGAGTTGTTGTTGCTGTTGTTGTTGTTCCTGTTGCTGCTGCTGTTATCGTGACTGTGGTTGTTATTTGTGTGCTCCTTCTGTGTCTATCACACTTTATTCTAATGGCTTCCCGCTGTCCAACAATATTGGAATCATTATATCAAAGCTCAGGGTCTTGCTTCTTCTTCCTCCATCCGGAAAAGACGGGCTTTTAAACAGACATTGATTTTGTTTTAAGTAAATCGATTATTAGCTTTCCAATGGTTCTCTTTTCATCATTTTACAAAAGCAATAACAAGAAGGTCTGGAGGTTATGCAGCTTCCCCTTCTTCGCGTGTGACACACACACACACGCACACACACACACACACACACACACACACACACACACACACACACACATTGAGGAAGCCATATTTCACAAACTGGAGTAAATGAAGAACTACTCTGCAAGAAAGTGAAGTAAAACTGAGAACAGAGGATATTTTAAAAAGGGAATCGGTGGATTATTTGGGGCTAAATGTCCAATAAGAATAATATCTGAGATGAGTGAAGAGACAGGTAGCATAATGAACAACACTGTCAAACACACGTGGATAACCATGCTATCCATGCTATCCTGCCATAACTTTACGAGACGTTACCTTTTTGAGATCCACATAGATCCGGATAACACCACTAATCCATATAGATATTCCCATACTTATTGAACCATTTATTTCAAACATCGTCTTTGTGCGTCACCTCTGCATCATTGTGACGAGTTCAGGGTGTTTGTTAATTTTACATTTATAGAGTGGACTCGAGTTAAAATGAAATTTTTGATATTTTTTTTTTTAGAAAACAGCACAAGAAACTAGAACAGTGTATACCTCCACCAGGTTGAGCAATTTATGTTTTGTATCTCACTGATAGGCCGGATCTGGATTCGGACCTTCACAAAAATTGAATCGGCTTGTTCTTGTCACATAACCAACTCATCCACCAAGTTTTGTCATAGTCCGTCCACAACGTTTTGAAGTATAATGCTATGCAGTATATCATTTTGGCACCATCTCTCAATGGTGAAAAATAAAATATATATATATTTTAAAAATAAATAAATAAATATATCTCAATAAAATGAAAAAAAAATTCTCATATCCAGATCCGGATCCAGATCGTCACCAAAATCGAATCAATTCGTCCTTGACACACAACCAACCTGTCCAAGTTTCATCCGAATCCATCCCTAACTTTTCGAATTATCCTGCTCAGAGACAGACAGCCAAACAAACAAGAAAGACGTAATGCGGAGCACGATACTTGCAAAATCCACCCCCCCCCCCCCCCCACTGAAAAAAAAAGTTGTCATGGATACATCAAATTGTCCATTGCATTAAGATTAAAATTGACGATCTTAGTCAAAGCTCAGGTCAATCGGATTAAAATTATCGATTTTTCAGATGAAAATTGATGATTTTAGAATTTTGACCTCGAGTTGACCTTTGACCTTTTGACTTCAAAAAATGTTGGTTTCCCAATTCACTGAGGCACTGTGCGATTGCTGTCCAATTTTCAAGTCCATCAGGTGAAAAACGATTTTAGAAATTGGACCTCAAGATGACCTTTGACCTCAATAAATGGGCTTCTCCGTTGTAACTACCTCTACAACTTGGTAAAGTTTCATGAAGATTGTTTTAAAATTGTGACCTCTAGGCGATTGATATACAGACAAGCAGACAGACAGAGACAGGATAACGCACAAGACCAACTGATATACTTGAAAAATCTTCGATTTTGCAAGTAACAAACAGACAGACAGGAGTGCAAACATAACCTACGTCCACCATCAGTGGCAGATGTAATGAATGCGTGAGGACGGAATCGGGTATTTTCTTTGCAATTGGTTTTTTCAAGATTTCTCTTGAGGTCCATTTTTGCTTTATTGAAAGTTTACTATATTTCAGTTTGTCAGTGAACGTACCACGCCCACAACGTGTGAACATTTATTAAAATAAGAGTTGCGACGACACGACCGAATGACGGCACGTAAACCATGCCAAACTCACCTATGTGACGTGAGCACCACAGCACCGCCTCGAGCCACCTCCTGGCTTATCGTTTGCCACAACAACCTCTTGGATTTTGGGTCCATGCCAGAACTGGGTTCATCCTGCACACGTGGGAAACATTACTGTACCAAGTACCATCAATCGTTGACTTCCACCATTATTCGATACAAGTTCCCTTACGAGGAACTTCAATGCAGGAGGAGGAAATTAGGCCCATAACGCCTGCGCAATATTGTTGTTTATCCGTCATATATCCTTTTAAATGCTGATCTTCAATCAAGGAAGCAGCACAAACCTTTATAAAACAAGACCGATAGTCTAACAACGGCGTAGCCGGGCTTGGATCTGTTGAGTGGAGGATCTGCTGTCCCCTGTCATGTGACATACACGTTTGTGAGCGACATACATACATACACCAGACGGACAAACACTGGTCCAGATGGCATTGCCCTACCGGCTACGCTGTACAAATATGGCTGCCGAACCACGTGACCGATGACATCATCAATTTTTTTTCTCTCGACCAATTTATCCCAAGATCATGCAAAATAATTTCATACTGATCGGATCAAGCGTTCTACTTGTCGATTTATGACGTCATAATGAAGGAACCTATGACATCATCATTGACATATGTTATTCCCCATGGGGAGTACTTTACAATGAGCCATGTTTCAATTTTTTCAATGGAGCGGCTTCAGAAATATAGAGGTGCAAAGTTTTTCGGTTTTTCCAAGATAGCACCTGTACCACGTGACCTGTGATGTCATAATTATCAATAAAAATTATGCAATAGGAGGCGGTGCTATGGTGAAAACTTGTGTCAATCGGACCAACGGTTGCAGAGAAAACGAATTTCAAGGGAATAAACCCGCAAAATGCCAGAGGAAGGGACATACATCATACGTAATACGTACATACATAATACATACATACATACACACATACGCCGGACGGACAGACAAACACTGTTCCATTTGGTATTACCCTACAGGCTACACCGTAAAAATGTTTAAGTCTTTGGTATGACTCGACCGGGGTTTGAACTACCTACCTCCGAGACTCAGAGTGGATACTCTAAACTTATGCTGGTGAGTGTGGTAATAAAATTAAAAGTTTCTTATTATTACCATCAAAATGTCCACCACGAGAAAATCCATCAATCATCATTTATGTTATGATGAAAAGGCTTCATCACCATCTCAAGAACTTCTTTGAATCAGAAGTGTGGTGCAGTCATTGCTGTTGCGATTTAAACACTTATCTTATGATGCTCGGATCCCAGTTTCAAATCCCATCTAAAATACTCTGTGGATTTGTAAATTATCTACTAATGTCCTTGTGATTTGAGTGTTACACAGATGTCTTTGTTCTATCCTTTCGGATGTTGTGCGTCAAACAAGTAAACAGCAACAACCATTATAAAAGTACAATTCGGCCGGGGTTTGCACCACCAACCACCCAGACTCGGGAGCGGACACTCTAACCATCACACCACCGAGTCCGGTATATGAAGCGCCATGCAGGCTCTTTTATAAACGTTATTGGTGTTGGCGCACAGCAGCAACAATACATGAAAGCCTCACGAGAAGCAGAAGCTGTGGTTGTCCAAGCAAGGCGAGCGCGGTCGAAAGCTTGCGTTTTGTGCCTCCGCTGTAATGTCCAACACGCTTGGTGCCATGCTGGCTCAGCCAAAGCCGCTCCATCAGGTTCGTGGCCACCTGCGAGAATCACGCGGTGTGAGCTATTAAAATCATATAAATGACGAATCCGGTAGGATTCATCGACCAAACTTTCGTTCTACTCAAATGCCTTTCCATACAGTGTTATTATGTTTAGGCAAACCTAAGTACAATCTCACAGTTGTTTTCATTTTCTCAATTCAGGCAGAATGTTCAGTGAATAGAATTGACACTCCAGAGGTCTGATTGCTGCCTTCCGAAAGGGTGGAAATGCCAATGGTTCGGTGGATGTGCGGAGTATCGTTGAGAGAGAGGAAGACAAATGATGAATTGCGAAAGATGATGGGAATAGAGCCTGTGATTGATGCTGTGAAGAGGAACAGGTTGAGATGGTTTGGTCATGTGTTGAGGAAGGATGAAAGTGACTGGTTGAGAAGAGTGATGGAAATGAATGTAGAAGGAAGTAGAGGACGGGGAAGACCGAGAAAGACTTGGCTAAAGATGGTGGAAGAAGAAATGCGGGCAAGGGGGTTAACAAGAGGAGATGCAGAAAATAGGACAAAATGGAGAAGATTGTCATGGGGACTGCAAGGCTAACCCCTGCTCTAGCAGGGAAAATGGCCTTAAAATGCCTGTTGTTGTTCATTGTTGTCGACAGTTATGGAGATATTCCCTTACATTCATATCCTGTGCATGTCTAATGAGCTTTCTCAAGGAATCTACAAATCAATGACCAATTACCTCCACGTTTAAAAAAAAAAAATCGAAGAAAAAACTGGGGGGGGGCTGTTGTAACCCGCTTCGTCTGTTTGTCTGTCTGTCCGTCACACGAGGTCCTCCTAAATAAATGGTAGTGCAGAAATTCACCAAACCTGGTAGTTATGATCAGCATATGGCAAGAATGTACAAGAGCAGTATCAATTTTGGCACCGCCCACTAGGCCGGGATCAAAAACTGAAAAATGCAATTACGGGCACATTTATAAACATTTTTTAAATGGAACTTTGTATATTCAATCAACATTGGGAGACGAATGAAGGTAACGATTTTTCTTGGGATTTCACCCTGGGTTCATGCCCCAGGGGGTGGGGACTTTGGGTCACAGGGTTCAAAACAGTGGAAAAAAAATTTAACGCAAAATTTGATATTGGGTCATTCCTGCTGGAACTTTTTGCCATCTTTCAACTTGCTTTAGGTGGGAAGCGTGAGGATTTGCAATGGTGGGCCATCGACTTCACTCTAGTTATAAATGACATTGGGAAACTCACAAACCATTTACAGTCACGTGAAAAAGTAAGTACACCCCATGTAAAGTTTTGACTTTTTCAACATATTTCAACATACAGCTATTTGATGTTCATTTCAACAATATTGATAGATAAAGGTGATATAATATAACAAATATCATGAAACATTTACATTTTGTAGTCCATTGTATAATTTAAATAAACATAAATGCAAATTTCACATGTGGAAAAAGTAAGTACACCCCCACATTTATCACTATTTCAAATACCTGAAATTAGAATAAGGTGCACCAGCTCAGGTGAAAATGAGGAGAACATCGTTAGAGAGGATCTTGGAGGAACCTGTCATATTTAAACCTCAGACGTTTAGTTTGGTTTGCTCTTTGTTGTAGAAGTGGGTGGCGTCACCATGCATAGATCAAAAGAGCTCTCTGAGGCCTTCAGAAAGGAGGTTATAGATGCCTACGAGTCTGGGAAGGGATTTAAAAAGATCTCCAAACAATTTGAAATCAATCATTCCACTGTCCAGAAGATCATCTACAAGTAGAGAAGATTCCAAACAACTGCCAACTTGTTCAGGCGAGGCCGCCCCAGCAAGTTCAGCCCAAGAGCAGACCGCAAGATGCTGAAAGAAGTCTTTCAGAACCCCAGAATGTCATCACGGGACCTACATGTACGTCTTGCCACTGTTGATGTCAAAGTGCACGAATCTACCATTAGAAAGAGGCTGCAAAAAATTTGATCTACATGGGAGGTGTGCCAGGAGGAAACCTTTGCTGTCCAGAAAGAACATCAGGGCAAGACTAAAGTTTGCCAATGAACAGCTAGGCAAAGGCCAGCACTTCTAGTAAGGTCGATATATGGAAAATACCCCCTCAACCCCCGAAAAAATTGCTACAAAAGGTTTCTCAACTGATTCTGGTAGGGTTTAGTGTACTTTATAACATACTAAAAGTTTACCAAAGGAGGACCCCCGGAAAAGTGTTTTTTTCAAGATGGCGTCCAAGATGGCTGCCGAAACCTCTTAATGATCATAACTATGTAACTATCAACTCAAATTTGATGATCTTGGTGTCTATCCCTAGGTTTTTGGGGGCAAGGAACACATTAAGACCATTAAAAATGAAAGTGGGCCATTATCTAACAGGTTGAGGGGGCATTTTCCATATATTGACCTGAAGAATGTGTCGAATTGGATCTAACTGAATAACTAATTCTCATCTTTCTCTTTTTCAGACATGATTCAACAATGAGTGCAAGCACAGCCAGTCAAGCTTTTTGTCCAATCTGCAAGGAGGAGATCGAGGATTCCAGTGATAACTGGGTTGCAATTCAGTGGAAGGGGGCGAAGGGAATAAATGAAGCCAGTGTAAAGCGGAAGGACGATCTTGTAGTTGAAGCCAGTACTAAACTGCATAAAAGCTGTCGTCAACAGTACATAAATGATAAAAACATTAAAAGCCATGTTGCAAAGAAAAGTAGTGGTTCTGTGCCACCAAAGAGAACCACAAGACAATCAAGTGGAGGTTTTGACAGTGAAAAGGATTGCGTATTCTGTGGATGTACAATTGATTTGGACAAGGGACACTTTAGCTGGGTACGGACTAACAAATTTGTGGAGACAATTGTGGAGGTCTGTGAATCCCGTTCAGATGATTGGGGACATACTGTAAAGGGTCGGATTGAATACTATTTACGAGATTTACATGCAGCAGACGGACTTTATCATCATTCGTGTAGTGGAAATTTCCGGTCCTTCAAGTCTGTGCCTTTAGAGTTCCAGAAAGCCCCCGAAGCCAAGCGCAGAAAGTGTGGTCATCCTAAAGATGAAGATAAGTATGAAGCATTTCAGAAAATGTGTGCTTACCTAGAACTGAACAGTGAGGAACAACTAACTGTTACATCTTTGAGCCTCATAATGAAAGGGTATCTTTGTAATCCTGATTCGGAACCGTATGACAATTACAGTTTGAAAAAGCGTCTTAAAGAACGCTTTAAGGACTCAATTTTTTTTGGTGAAAGAGAAGGCTTGGACGATATTGTTACGATGAGAGAACAAACGTCGCAGATTCTGAGATCATACTACAAGCAAACGTGTCAGGAAGGCGATGAAGAGTCCCAAAAATGCGCTATTATTGAAACTGCTGCTAGGTTAATCAGAAGTGATATAAAATCTCAGGTTTCTACCGTGACGAATCAGTATCCAAGTAGTGATGATTTAAAACTTGATTCAGCCCTATCGTTCATTCCGACTAGTCTGCGGACAGCACTGGAAACATTGTTCGTTGGGAAAGACACAAGACGCAAGGTTGCGGCAGTTGGTCATGCCATAATTCAGGCAGTTCGCCCACGAGCTGTCATTGCCCACGAGCTGTCATAGTAGTGATCTTGTCATCGAACAAACGTTGATGAGGTCTCTGAAGAGCACTGGTGGTCTAACTCGCGGCAGTGGGATGACCGAGGACATGCGAAACCTTTGGACCTTATCTACACCTGTAACATCCGAGTGCAACATTGCGATGCAGGATTTCACAAACCTAACCTATACTACAAGTCCGCAACACAAAGACTCAACTGAGGCGCGCATCAAAAGAGATGCATCTGATCTCGAGAAAATTCGGATAAAGCTTGCAGCCTGCTCACCCTTCACATCTGATCCTACTCTGAGAAACATTGTCAACGGGATAGTGGCTGGGCCAGATGTGAATGTACATGACTTTGAATCGGTTGGAAACAAGATCATTGAAGATATAATCGGAAAGTCGGCATTTACTTACAAATTCAAGCGGAAAGACAGAGCCAAAACCCTTGGGAATATCTCTGCTGTGAAGATTGCTCCTGATCGTACCATTGATCCTGCCCTTCTGTTCCAGCGTTTCCTTCTGGTGTCAAGGTCAGGAGATCTTTCCCTTGAAGAGGTTTTGACGTATGAACTAAGCCCCTACCCTCCAGCCCTCTTTGAGACCAGGAACATTCTTCGAAAAGCAGACAAACCTCAGCTTGCTCAGGCAATTCGAGACCATGCTGCGGACTTATCAAGTGAGGCTGTGATGAACTCTATTCCCAAAACAGATTGTTACGTGCTTGATGGTGGCTCTTTGCTCCATCGTTTACCGTGGAACAAAGGCGACTCATATAATGCAATAGCTGAGTCTTATGCAGACTTCACTGTGAGACATTACGGACAAGCGACAGTGGTGTTCGATGGCTATGGTGAAGGTCCCTCCATAAAAGACAACACACATCAGAGACGAGGAAAAAACCTGCACCCTATTGTTAGTTTCACTGCAGAAACAGAGTTTGCAGGCAAAAAGGACGACTTTTTGTCTCGTGACAAAAACAAGGCAGACATGATTGCTCTCATCAGCACAGCACTAACTAAAAGGGGATGCCATGTCATTCAGTCACCAGGGGATGCAGACGTTGATATCGTTAAGGCAACTGTTGAACGATCCCGTCATTGCACCACAACGTTGGTCGGTGAGGATACAGATTTGCTGATCTTGCTCCTTCATTACTCCAGAACAGACAATGAGATCATCTACTTCCGTTCTGATGCAAACAAGCAGTCAAAAGAACACAGAGTGTATAACATTAACCTGTTGAAAGAAACTTTAGGAGACGATGTGTGCAATGAGTTGCTCTTTGTACATGCCGACTCAGGATGTGATTCTACTTCAAGGATTTTCGGCATCGGAAAAAAGTCAGCCTTCTGGAAATTAGTGAAATCTGATCCTGTCATGAAGTCTTGTGCTAGTGCATTCATCCTTCAAAACAAATCTCAAGAGGACATATCAGATCTTGGCAAAGACCTGATGGTTGATCTCTTTGGTGGCAAGTCTAATGATACGCTATCATCACTGCGCCATATCATTTTCACCAAAAAAGTGGCAACTGCTCAAGCATTTGTCACTTCTGAACGGCTCCCCCCAACATCACCTGCAACAATATTCCATAGCCAACGTGTGTACTTTCAAATTATGGTATGGATGGGGATGGCAAATGAAATGAACCCAACTGAATGGGGATGGAAACAGGAAAATGATCAGTTAATTCCAATTATGACCCAAAACAATGCTGCGCCTGACGAACTCTTGAAAATTATCCATTGCAACTGTTTGGGGGGATGCAAATCCTCTCGATGCAGCTGCAGACGCTATGGACTCCGCTGCACTGCTGCATGTGGCCCTTGCCAAACTGAAAACTGTGACAATCCAAACAACACTCAAGAGGTCGATACTGAGGAGGAGGATGACACTCAAAACTGAACGCTCTGAAACTTATTCTATGGACAAAGGTGTTTGTGCATTAGGTGACAGCTGAAGGTCATGAGTTCAATTTCATAATGATTCAACAGCTCAGTAATATCCAAAGTTGTCTTAATGTGTTCCTTGCCCCAAAAAACCTGGGGATAGACATCAAGATCATTAAATTTGAGTCAATAGTTATGGACTTGCGGTCATTTGGAGGTGTTGGCGGCCATTATTGACGCCATATTGGATTTTTGTGTTACATATAATGGCCCACTTTCATTTTTAATGGTCTTAATGTGTTCCTTGCCCCCAAAAACCTAGGGATAGACACCAAGATCATCAAATTTGAGTTGATAGTTACATAGTTATGATCATTAAGAGGTTTCGGCGGCCATCTTGGACGCCATCTTGAAAAAAACACTTTTCCGGGGGTCCTACTTTGGTAAACTTTTAGTATGTTGTAACGTACGCTAAACCCTACCAGAATCAGTTGAGAAACCTTTTGTAGCAATTTTTTGGGGGTTAAACTGTATTTTGACCTGACTATTCTGGAACAATGTGCTCTGGACAGATAAGTCAAAGGTGGAGCTATTTGGCCACAGTACCAGAAGACATGTTTGGCGAAAACCAAAGACAGCATTTGACCACAAGACCCCGATTCCAACTGTAAAGCATGGTGGTGGAAATATTATGGTTTGGGGCAGCTGTGCTGCATCAGGGCCTGGGCAGCTCACCATCATATAATCCACTATGAATTCTTCATTGTACCAGAGGGTGCTTGAGGATAATGTGAGGCCATCTGTCGGAAAGTTGAAGCTCAACCGAAGGTGGACCTTGCAACATGACAATGATCCTAAACATACCAGTAGATCCACCAAGGAATGGCTGAAAAGAAAGAAATGGAGGGTTCTGGAATGGCCAAGTCAAAGCCCGGATCTAAATCCCATCGAGATGTTGTGGGGGGATCTGAAACGAGCTGTGCATGCAAGAAACCCCTCAAACATCGCACAGCTGAAAGAATTCTGCATGGAGGAGTGGGCAAAAATTTCTCCCAGTCGATGTCATTGACTGGTAGACAGTTATAAGAAACGCCTACTTGAGGTTGTTTCTGTGAAAGGGGGCAATACCACCTATTGCCTGGGGGGGCTGTTGTACACCCGAGATAAGTACACCCTAGAGCCAAGGGTGTACTTACTTTTTCCACATGCGAAATTTGCATTTATGCTTATTTAAATTACACAATGGACTCCCAAAGGTAAATGTTTCATGATATTTGTTATGTTATATCACCTTTGTCTATAAATATTGTTGAAATGAAGATCAAATAGCTGTATGTTGAAATATGTTGAAAAAGTCAAAACTTTACCTGGGGTGTACTTACTTTTTCACGTGAGTGTATATATCAAGTAACTAACAATAAGCCG
Organism: Myxine glutinosa; assembly: GCF_964187855.1. Classification (NCBI taxonomy): domain Eukaryota; kingdom Metazoa; phylum Chordata; class Myxini; order Myxiniformes; family Myxinidae; genus Myxine; species Myxine glutinosa. Next base: position 177,664,281 of record NC_136266.1, on the reverse strand, counting down.
ACCTCGTCAAAGAAAATGTAAAAAATACCTATAAATGGACATTCTGAACTCATTGGCATGAAACTCAAAACACAATCATTCATAGATGTGGTGGTTGTTCAAATAGTGAATTACTGCGATTGTTTCCTCATGGTAGGTTCAATGATACACAAACCTCATCAATATATCGGGATGGGATGCCTCGCAGACGTGCATAACAGCACAAGTGTTCCAATCCAGACACCATGGGGTCCAACGCGTCAAATTGCGGGCAGTACCCGATCTCCACACCACACTTCTGGGCCTCCTCCAATCCCAGTAGAGTACTATATGAGAGATCACATCTTGAACAAATTAGAACAGCAAATGATTCATAAAATCAAAATTCCCATGAACAAAGAATATCATTAAATTACACAGCATTTTTCAGCGAGAAAGAGGAACTTGATCACTACTTGATCACTCCAACTAGATTGCGCAATAATAATAATAACTAAAACTGCGAGCAGTGATGCCCCGCCTGCCCCGGGGACAAAGACGCCCCATTCTGATTGGACAAGTGTGTGACGATGTTATTGACAACGCCAACCCGGACCCGATTATTATGCAATGTTTGAACTGAATCGATCGAAAAATGAAGAAGATATATTTTAGAGGTTTTTCATGAAATCCAGTATGGCCACCATGTCATGTGACATATGACGTCATCCTTAGGATATACATCAATTCAAGTGGCATACGACAAGTGCTCCAAGTTTCAACTCAATTGATCGAAAAATGAAGGACAGATGTGTTTCAAAGTTTTTCATAAATCCAATATCTTGTCGACATGTCACGTGACCTATGACATCATTAATTTTCATCAATTTTGTTATATTTTTCATTGCCAGACCATGTGACAGATCCAAAAAAAAATCATATTCAAGCTCTTATTGACGTGTAGATGACACAAAAAATATTTGGTGTTGATCAGATATTTAATTTTTCACCTCAACGAAGCTGCCAAACCGCTTCACTGATGACGTCATATTGAACAACTTTTTTGCATCATGGGTAATCGATCATAACCTGGCAGGAATCGAATCAATAGCATTTGCGGTTTTGGGGAGGATTTTTTAGTTTTTACTTAAATCCAAGCTTGTTGCCATGGTGATTGCAAAATTCGGAAAAAAAGATGGCAGCGATTCCCAATGGCCCCAACATTCCTGGAAAGTTTCAATTTGATGGGAGCAACAGTGCCGATGCTACAGCTCCCACAAAATTCGGCGGAAGGAATAATAATAAGTCCATTAACAATAGGAGACCTCGTCCATTATACTTGGTTGAAGCTGAGGGAAAGGTGTATGCTGCATGTGTGAGAAGTGTTATGATTTATGGGAGCGAGACATGGGTAATGAACGAAGAGCAGCAACGAAGGCTGGAAAGGGTGGAAATGCGAATGGTTCGATGGATGTGCGGAGTATCGTTGAGAGAGAGGAAGACAAATGATGAATTGCGAAAGATGATGTGAATAGAGCCTGTGATTGATGCTGTGAAGAGGAACAGGTTGAGATGGTTTGGTCATTTGTTGAGGAAGGATGAAAGTGACTGGTTGAGAAGAGTGATGGAAATGAATGTAGAAGGAAGTAGAGGACGGGGAAGACCGAGAAAGACTTGGCTAAAGATGGTGGAAGAAGAAATGCGGGCAAGGGGGTTAAACAAGGGGAGATGCAGAAAATAGGGCAAAATGGAGAAGATTGTCATGGGGACCGCAAGGCTAACCCCCGCTCTAGCAGGGAAAATAGCCTTAAAATGCACGTTGTTGTTGTTGTTGTCCATTATACTTGGTCCCTTAATAACAATAATAATTTGCCCTTCATAGGCTCTCATGATGGCAACGATAACTCGGCCACTCTTTGCGAAAGACAATGTGGGATCTTTAACATAAACCAACGACCAGTGCTGGCAGACGGGTCATCAGATTGAAGTCCTCCAGAAGGACAGCGCAGACATTGATGGTCCGCACAGCATGTGATACACCAGTATGAAGTTTATACTGTGGTTAAGATTCGAACCCAGGAAGTGCAGCTCAAAAGCAAGATAGGCCCATCACAAGAGGCTATTCTGGTGAATTTAAGTTGCATCATATATCCATTAACACAAAAACAACAACAATCCACACACCACTGATCATGTCCACAGCAATTTGCAAACCAATGCTTGCAACCACAACAAACCACAATTGAGGAGATCTTGCGAGATCTTGTTGGGGCAGTCACGGTTTTTCGAAGCTGTCCACGATCTTCACACACGCTCGAAGTTAAGAGATTGTTCACAATTGTATTTTTGTCGAAACTGTATTTATCTTACGTGTGTGTACCTGTAGTGTGTCCCTCGGAAGATTCTCGATGTTAATCTTTCATACCTGTACAAAATAGTCGAGTATTTCATGCTGCGCGGCCTAGTTGTTGAAGCTTCCTATCTTGAGGCTTGGTTCTCTCCCGGCATGCAAAGTGCAGTTATTTTTCCATTCATGTGTTTGTCAAATTTCAACTCGTTATTTTATCATCTATGCGTTATAGTTTGTTTATAGTTAGTTTTGGTTTGAATTTCCTGTAACTCGTAATTAATTAATCGTGTTCTGTTTGCTCCGGGTGTGCGGCCTTCTACCCTGAGGCTACCCCCGTCGGTGGTTGTTAACTTTAAGTTCCCTACTTTGAGTTTTGCTTGGTTCTTAGATTTTTCCCTTCTCCCCCGAACATCTACTCTTTGTCTGATGTTTTAAATTCCCCACCCCCCGTCAAACCCCCCCCCCCCCCAAAAAAAACCAAAAACATTTATTTCCTTTTCTCCACGTGTGCCGTTTCAGGTGCTTCTGTCCATGTGCGCTGTCTCACCCCGCCCACATTATCCCCTTGCCTTACACCTTTTGCCCTGTTCACGTGACTCGTGGTTGTCCCTCGCGGCCCTCTCCCCGTTGGTATTTTGTGAATATATGATTGTTCTTCACGGTTCTGTTTAAATATTATTTAAATATGTTTAAACTTTCCCCTGCAGTGTTTTATTCAGTGGTATATCACAACACGCTGTTTTTCTTCCTATTTAAAAGGCTTTTTTCAATTTTCTCTCCAACTCATTCCACTTCAAAAAAAAAATTCAATCTCTTATATGTCTCCCTCACTACATGGTCTAAATTCACATTCATTCCATCCCTCCTCCATCGTTCTTAATCGGATCGCTAACTTGAAAATCACAATAAACCCAATTTGTTATCAATGTTCGTCTTTCATTAATCATCCACTTTCTAAACTCCCCCCTTGCCCCTCCCCTCCAAATCCCTCCCTTTCCCCTCCACTCCTAAACTCCCCCCTTGCCCATCCACTCCGAAACTCCCGCCTTGCCCCTCCCCTCCTAAACTCCCCCCTCACCCCTCCCCTTCAAAACTTCCCCCCATACCATTCCTCTCCAATTCTCCCTCCTCCACCCTCCTCCTCAAAGCCGCCTCCTCCCCACTTCATGTCCCTTCTATCTCATACCTCCACCTCCCCCAACCTTCTACTTTCCTCTGCCCCACCTCAAACAACCCCTCACTGTGCCTCATCCCATCACCATCAAACCTTTCGTCCTCCTCATCCTTCCGTCCTCCTCATCTTGTAACTCTTCTGTAATCTCTGACAAACTATCAACTGCTCTCCCTACCTCCCCCTCTCATCCTTCATCTTACCCTACCCCTCCCCTCCCCTGTCCTGTCCTGCACCCGATGCTCCCCCTCTCTCCTCATTAACGGTATGGACCTCAAACATCCGGGGCCTTTGCTCAAACCTGACTGATCTCTCCATACAGGTTGCTTCTGACAATCCAGACTTGATCTGCTCAACAGAAACTTTCTTCCTTCAAGATGTCTCTGATTCATTAATATCTCTTCCTGGTTACTCGCTCCTCTGGTATGATAGACCTGAGCCTCGTCCTGGTGGTGGGGTTGCTATCTTTATCAAAAACTCTCTTCCTCACTCTCCTTGCACTGCCCTCTCTACACCTCACCTCCAGGAGTACCTCTGGCTACGGCTTCCTCTCCGCTCCCACCTTTTGTTCATATGTGTTCTGTACCGTCCTCCAAACAGTGATGACTCCATTTACATTTCGCTGTCTGACAACATGGACCAACTTCTATCCACCCATCCCAACTCTCTCTTCCTCATATGTGGCGACTTCAACTGTCATCATGCCAGCTGGCTGGGTGTGGGTTCCTCTCTCACCAGTCATGGCACCTCAGCAAAGGACTTCTGTGACTCACTGGGATTGACACAATCTGTCAATTTCCCAACCTGGATCTCAGTCAATGGAGTATCTTCTCTTCTGGACTTGGTTATGTTATGACTAACTTCCCTGCAAATGTCTGCTGCTCTTCTTCTGCTCCAATCGGTTCTTCTGTTCATGTGCTTGTTAAAGTGGACATCTCTCTGGCCATTCTCAGAGAGCCTCCTCAGCGTCGACGAGTCTGGCATTTCACTCAGGCGGACTGGCACGATCTTCAAGCAGCCATCAATCATCTGGACTGGTCTCCCATCTCTACTACCTCTGACATCAATTCTTCCTGAGAATTCTTCCAAAGCAAACTGCTCTCTCTCTCATGCACAGATTTATCCCATCTTGTCTTCAGTTGTCTTACCCTTCCTCCCGTCCATGGTACACGGAATCTTGTGGTGAGGCAGTTCCCCTGGAATAACTTGCCTTTGCCTCTTCGAAGGCAAATCCAACTGAAGGCAATCTCAGTTCCTTCCACCATGCTCGGAACAAGTGTGTGTCTACCCTCAGGAGTGCCAGGAAGCTCTATCTCTCCACACTCAAGAATGAACTCTCAAACCTGTCTCCTCCTCCAAATCCTGGTGGCGTCTCGTCAAATCCGTTTCTGGTGTTTGTTCCCCCTCCATCCCCTCCCTTACCTCAAATGGCTACACAGTTGACACCGCATGTGACAAAGCCGAATGCCTCAACTCTGTGTTTGCCTCAAAATCTTGTGTCCCAAACCCATCTCTCTCTGTTCCCATCTTACCCAGTTGAACCCAACTGCTCCTGGACTCTGTGTCCTTCTCTCCTGACAAGGTCGAGAGGTTTTTGTCAAACCTCGACTCTGATTCTGCAACTGGACCAGACGGCATCAGCCCACGGGTCCTAAAATCCTGCTCTGCCGCTCTATCTCACCCTCTCTCTGTTCGTTTCACCCTCTCTTTTGCTCAAGATCATCTGCCAGCATCTTGGAAATCAGCAAACATTACCGCTTTACACAAAAAGGTGCTAAAACAGATCCTTGCAACTATAAAACCAATCAGCCTGCTCCCAATTATCAGCAAAGTCATGGATTCCATCATTGCTTCGGTTATCAAATCCTTCCTCTTCTCCAATGGCTTGATCTCCGATCATCAATTTGGATTCAGACCAGGTCATTCTACTCTGGACATGCTGCTTCTGCTGTCTCAACAATGGATGGAGGTCCTCAATGCCAAACAGGAAATCAGAGCTGTCTCCTTTGACATATCACGTGCTTTCGATAGGGTCTGGCACCCAGCTCTGCTCACCAAACTCTCCTCCTATGGTATCCATGGAAATCTCCACACATGGCTTGAGGACTTCCTCTTTGGTCGTAGTCAACGTGTGGCCCTGAATGGATTTCTCTCATCTCCCCTTCCTGTTCAGGCTGGAGTTACCCAAGGCAGTGTTCTGGGCCCTTTGCTTTTTCTGGTCTTCATCAATGATCTCTCCGACTCTCTGGAAAATCCTCTCTATCTCTTTGCTGATGACCCCACTCTCTGCCGCTCCATTCCTCTTCCCTCAGATTGGCAGTCTGCAGCCTCCTCACTCTCTGAAGACCTGGACAAAATCACAGACTGGTCAAACAAGTGGAACATGTCTTTCAATCCTGACAAATCTCACACTCTTACGATGTCTCTCCGAAAAGACCAACTGGACAACCCTCCCATCTACTTTCTCAACAATCCTCTCCAAGAAGTTCTGTTGCTCAAGCTTTTGGGTCTCACTATCTGCCAGGATCTTTCCTGGGAAAACCACATTTCCAAGCTGGCCTCCAAAGCCAGTCGCCGACTGGGCATCCTCCGTGGTGCGAAGTCCTTCTTTGGCACACCTGAGCTCCTCACCACATACAAGGCTTTCATCCACAGCTCAATGGAATACTGTTCTCCCCTATGGACCGGTGCTCCTGCCTCACACCGAGCTCGGCTTCACGCTGTTGAAACCAAAGCTTTCAGAATCATTGGAATCTCCTGCGATGAAGCTAACTCCGAGGGCCTTTCACTCGCTCACCGCAGGCAGGTTGGTGGTCTTTCTGTCTTCTACCGACTCCTCTCCGGCCTTGCTCCCCCAGCTCTATCTGCGCTCTGTCCCCCAAATATTCCTACAGGTCGCACAATATCTGCCAGCAACCCTCTTATGGTTAAACTGCCGAAATCTCGGCTCTCTGCTCACCTTCACTCTTTCATTCCTCTTTTCTCCCGGAACAAACTCCCACACTCCCTTCAATCCCACTCCCCCCTACAGGTCTTTAAAACAGCTGTTCACCACCATCTCTTATCTTCCCCCATCCAAAACCTTGATCTTTTCTACCCCCGCTAATTCACCCCAGATCCACCTTTTTTGAAATTCCAACTTCTTTCCTGGAAGTCCTTGCAGTGTCCATATGTTTTATACCTCTCCCACCCCCCCCCCCCTTCCCAAGCCCCCCTGCCCCCAACCCCCCAAAGCCCTCTCCCTCCCACAGATCTCTCGATGTCCCTGTTCTCAAATGTTGTGTTTGTGTCCTTCCCCCTCTCTCCCCCATCTTGTCTACCGCTCCCCTTATTTTTGTGTTTTATGTGTCGGTTTTTCTTTCTGTGTGATTATTGTTAGCTCTTTCACGAGCCTCGATATTGTATACCAAAAAAAAAAAAAAAAATCTGCACAACACAACTTAAAATGACAACCAACAATCCCATCAACAACCAAAACTCACTCATCAGTCGTTCTGAGGAGAGTTCTTCCGGATGTGGGCCACAGGTCTCCGGTCAGCATTTTGAATGTTGTAGTTTTTCCAGCTCCGTTGATTCCAAGCAGTCCGAAACACTGGAAATGACAAACACATAGGATGGTACAAGATATAAACTTATTGGAATGGTTCTTCAATGGGGCTTAGCGTGTTTGTGAATGAATGTAAAGGAAGCGCGCACACACACACGAACACACACACACACACACACACACACACACACACACACACACACACACACACACACACACACACACACACACAACAACAACAACACAACACACCTTCTCAACTTATTGTTTGCTGTAATAGGAGGTTTGTATAGTAAATTGCACATTTTAGAGTCCAAAATGGATATTAATGTTTAAAGCTGCCTGGCGGAACAAGCTCTACCATGAAGTCAAAAGCTCCTCCAGTAGAAGAAGAAGTCACACATGAACATTGTTATGTGTACTATAAATCATATACAATCACTTAAAAAGGCAGACACTAGTCTCAAAAATGGCGATGCAATACAGGAATTCATGTCTGTATTCCATACGTCTTACGGTTCCTCCATTGGGTTGACATAATTGATTGTTGTTTCTCCCATTTTAATGTTCACTAGAAGTACCCTCTCCCTACAGGAGTGGACAGAGGGGTTATGTTATTATCCTTATTCAAACATGGAATTTAAAATACCTGTCGCTGCATAATTAAAAACACCTGACTGCAATGGAAAACGTGGGGACAGGAAGACTGCACTGTAAAGGTTGGGACTTGTAATACCCACTCTCGCCTGAAGGTGGCGCTACACGATACACATTTACATAGAGATTTTCGTCCCCTCCCCAAGACCACCAGAAAAGATAAAAAATACCCCAGTACACTAATTGGGGTCATGCTGATCCTATGTAGCAAATCTGGCTATAATCGACCAAGAACTGTATGAGGAGTAGAGAAACAAACAAACAAACAAACAAACACACCGGTGCATGAAATGTCGTAAGGATAATGTTAAATGAATGTTATCTGTAAGGATAATGTTAAATGAAAATGAATTTAATTGGAATTAATAGTGTACGGTACTGCATTTTGAGTTGCTGGGAATGATTTATTCGCTTAAACTCTGAATGAATTGTCTTGTGCTGTTGACGATAACATGTAGATTAAACATTCACCATTACTGGTTTACATGCAAACTTTTGTGAATCGAATGTGACTTTGTAACGTTTCCCTTTTTTGGAAGTGGTCGATAGCAATTTCCCTGTAGAGGTCTCTGCACTTTCATACACAAACATCTCCACAAGGTTTTTACCTCTCCTTTTGAGACTCCAAAGTAAATTCCATCCACAGCAGTAAACTTCCGTTGGAGTCGTTGATACCGCTTGTGAAGCCCAAGCACTTGCAGTACATCATTTTGGACTCTTCCCTCTTCTATTCTGATCCTCTCCGCCAGCACATCCTCATCCAAGTTAGCTGGTGGGACTTGATACTTGTCTTTAGTTTTCCTGTTGGCCAAAAGGGTGAATGGGTGAAGACATGACTTTAATCAGGTAAATAATTGGTCCTTTGACCCAGGTTCATCTCTCAATCCTTATTGTGCCTGAAGAGACCACCAGGCAAATTTTCTTATAATAATATGGAAAGGTAACCAAAATCCAGGATGTCCATCAAGAAATGACAAATTGATAAATTAAGCATTTAACAATTATCTCATGGGAAGGTTATTAAAAATAGGGGCAATACCCCTGGGTGCTCACCTGGTGGAATAATGATATTGAGGAGGGCGACAAAGGTTGTTGTCAATTTTGGCGGAATCATGTTTGTAGTTTCAGAGAAGAGAGCAAATATGTATTTTGGGGGGATCAAACCCCCGTAGACCTCATTAGACCGCAATTTTTGAACAACCCTTGGTACATCACGGATGATGAAGTTTGTGTTCAAGTTTCATCGAAATTGTGTATAGTTTTGGAGAAGAGAGCAAATACATATTTTGGGGGACAACCCCACCGTATACCCCTTCAGACCCCAATTTTTTTTATGTCGTGAACAAACCTTTGTACATCACGGGTAATGAAGGTTTTAGCGAAGTTTCATCGAAATATTGTGTGTAGTTTGTTTTTTTTTGTATACAAGATCGAGGCTCGTGAAAGAGCGAACATTAATCACACAGAAAGACAAACAGACACACAAAACAAATAACATCGGGAGCGGTAGACAAGATGGGGAGAGAGGGGGAAGGACACAAACACAACATTTGAGAGCAGGGACCGAGAGACATGGAGACATCGAGAGAACTGTGGGAGGGAGAGGGCTTTGGGGGGGAGCCATGGGAAGGGGGGGGGGTGGGTGGGAGAGGTATAAAACATATGGACACTGCCAAGACTTCCAGGAAAGAAGTTGGAATTTCAAACAAGGTGGATCTGGGGTGAATTAGTGGGGGTAGAAAAGATCAAGGTTTTGGATGGGGGAAGATAAGAGATGGTGGTGAACAGCTGTTTTGAAGACCTGAAGGGAGAAGTGTGATTGAAGTGAGTGTGGGAGTTTGTTCCAGAGGCGGCGAAAAGAGGAAGAAAAGAGGAAGAGGAAAAGAGGAAGAAGAAAAGAGGTAGTTTCAGAGAAGAAAGCAAATACCTATGTTGGGGAAAAGAGGAAGAGGAAAAGGAAGGTCAAAGAAGGAAAAGGAAAGGAAAAGAGGAAAAGAGGAAGGAAAAGAGGAAGAAAAGCGGAAGAGGAAAAGAGGAAGAAGAAAAGAGGTAGTTTCAGAGAAGAAAGCAAATACCTATGTTGGGGAGGGTCAAACCTGGACCCACCTTGACCACCGGTAGACCCCTTTTGACCCTGATATTTTAATGTTGTGAACAAACTTGAGTTGCAACAAACCAAATATAATTTTAGCCAAGTTTGGTCACAATCCCATCAGCAGTTTCAGAGAAGAAGTTGCAACTGTTTACAAACTGATGGACGGACGGGCTACGTCGTAGGTGAGCTAAAAATGAAGGTCAATAAAGCAATCCAACTCTAAAATATATAGAATTATAGATTTTCTGGAGGAAAGGTACGGGGTAGTGGGGGAGGGGGATTGGTGGGATCTTAGGTTGAGTATCTTTCAGGAAAAGCAAATATTTAAATTCCTGCAGTGTATTGCTCACCTGAAAAGAGTCTTTCTCAACACGAGACGCAAACACAGGAACAGGACTCCTTGCACAGCCATGGCCAATAAATGGCTTCCTGTGAAGTCCCAACCATAGGAGGGAGAGGTGGTGGGAGTGCCAAAAAGCAACAAGGATCGTGACTTTTCCATGTAGTGTTTAGACAGTTTGACGAAGCCTTGTCCCAGGCAGAATTGTGGGAAGATGAGGTAGAACCACTCCAAGACATCTTTGGCCGCGTCTAGGCTCTGGGGGTGGAGAGATTACACAATAACACTCTCTACCCTCAGCAGAATACAAGCATTTAGAGATAAATGTAAAAAGGTACTGCAGAACAAATACTGCAAATAGGTGGAAGTGGAGAAGTTACTGTATGTTCAAAGTAGATGTATTTGTTGAAAAATAAATAATGTAACTAGAACAGCACTCAGTAGAGAGCATACCTCCGCCTGGTTGGCCAGATCACTCAATGGTGAAGAATCACTTAAAAAATTTTTCTAGTAGCCGGATCCGATCCGGATCTTCACCAAAATCTAATAATCTTGTCCTTTTCACATACGCTACATCTCTGCCAAATTTCGTCCGAATCCGTCCACAACTTTTTGAGGTATCTTGTTCACAAACGGACAGACAGACACACATGGGTGAAGACATAACCTCCATCCACCTATGGCGGCGGAGGTAATAATATTTAGGATGATATTGAGGGAACTGTTGCTGAGGATGTGAATGGGATCAAAAGAGCTTCTACTGATGATGTTAAGGAGGAATTGAGTATTTAACGAGATGAAAGTATAAGAGCGAAAAAGATATCGTGCTGGTATGCAAAAGTGAATCCATCTTCGGTGGCGGAGGTGAGAATGCTTGCAAAGGGTTGACTGCACAAAATTGTAGGATCAAAATTAGGATCAAAATAGGATCAAAATTAATAAATAATTTGTGTAATAAGTTTAACGCCATTAAATTAACTACATGCATGAGGGATATTTGGAGAGTTCTAAAATGAGATGCTCTCCAGCCCAAGAATGACAGCATTGTTCTTTTTCAACACTGAGTTCCTTACATCAAAGTAGCTGCTTCATTTGTCCTGTAAACTCTCGACTCCAGTAAAACATGACTTTTCAGATTGTCACTTCATCCATGGCCCAATTACTTATCATCGACCAATCGGTGACCACACAGGTGGGACTTCAAATGGCAAGACTAATAAATAGTCGCTCTGAGCCAGGTGTGGGATATACGTTGAGTGACGTAGCTGCTCAAATCCACAGTCACAAACAACAGTCTTCTTTTTGCATCATACAGTGTTGAGGGCCGTGGAGGAGCGAAAGCGCAGAACAGGTAAATGGCAGAGCGGAGGAGGATTTTCTCGACCTGGTGTGACCTGTGATTACTGGTTGACTATAAATTGATGTAATATAAATTGATGCAACGGCTCTGTATCAATCAGTCGTGTGGTACTCATTTGGCCGACCTCAGAAGGATGACAGGCCGAGTCAACCCACCTGGTGTTAATTCAACGGCGTTGACAGGGGCTCCAACTCAGGACCCAAATATCTCGAACCAGCCACGTTAACCGTTAAGTGAACACCAGGCTTCGTCCAAATGGTCACTAGTAGACAATGAATTGCATCACAAAGTGTGCCGTCCCTTGGGGGACGTTAAGCTGGATGTCCAATGTGCTAGCATCAGTTGGTGGACGTTAATGTTCCCACAGTGTCTTTTGTGAAGAGTCGACGAGTTATTGCCCTCACCCTAAATTAATTCTAAATCTCTGCCACCTTCAGGCCTGGTCAGTCGGTTCCCGAGAGACTTAGGCAAAAAGCCTTCCCAGGCCTACCCCAAAAAGAAGTACGACTAGTCTGTGTTGAATTTAATTAAATTGTTGAATCTATGTAATCATTGTTTCAGTAAAATTAAGCTGTTTATCTATATTTAATTGGTATTGTTACGCAACTGTGATTAACACCACAGTTACGGATGGCCGATTTGCGAGACTTTAACTCCCGAGGCGAAAACTCAATTGCGGATTCAAGTTCAACACAAACGCGCGGAATGGCGGGACACAGCGAAGGCTCCGCAACCTTACCTATTAAAATCAAACACCCAGGAAAACTGCGTTCAGATATATATACAGAAAATAATATAAGGATTTATTATCGAATAGTAATACAGTGAAAAAGCCGCGCCGGTAAATCTAATAACTCTAAATCGGGACGTCCCCACACGACTGACAGCAAACACGATACGAGGGAGATTATGAATACAAAAATAACACGTCACGTCGTTCAAATGTACGCGGATGCGGCTTATCTGTCTTTTGTCGTCTTGGTGGCGGCCGTCCACACCGCTCCTTTTGGCCCGATCGCACACCACCAGGTCCTTCGCTCCAAGCTCCACGAGGCCCCGCTCCAAGCACCACGCGTCCGACGCGTGGCCAGCAGCTTCACACGAGGACGATCTCCACAAGGCCTGTGCACCAATGGTTCAACGGAGGGCTCGACTTGCAACGAACTGCTGCGAACTGCCGCGTGCTCTGTGTGCTTGGTGTTCTAACGAACTCTCCACCAACTGCCTTCGGGGAGCTTTTCCACCAACTGTCTTCGGGGAGCTTTTTCCACCAACTGTGTCTCCGCGTCGACTGTGTGCTCCAACGAACTCCCTGTGTACTCTCTGGACTGCCTGCGTCTGCCACGAACTCAACTGCCTGAAATGGCGTCCGACCGTCGCATATATTGGTGGCCGATGACGTCACATTGGCGCACTCCTCAGCCAATCACAGCCTCCCAACTCGCCCAGGTCACGCCCTCTGCGGCATGCGACTCCTGACATCTCCCGTCCGCGATCCCCCCCGCGGTCGTTTTGTAACACGTGCCAGCGAGGTTGGTGGGCCTTTGAGGTGCGAACGGCGGCGGCCAACCGTGGCGGTGTTCTTGGCCTGGTTTCCTGTCTATTTATTACGAAGTCAATGTCAGGGAAAGGGAATTATTTAATGTTGCGCTAAGGACCTAACTAATGTTTATGTGGTTTGCAGTGCCATAATGGACAAAGGTTTGACTACTAGGTGAGACTCACAGGGGCGTGACCTTTAATCCCTCACTATTTAACACTCGAACCTCCAGGTAGGTCCACAATCATACATCTTACCCCGACAAACGCCTAAACATCAATAACTTATTACATGTAGAGTCCCTGTCACGACAGCCGAATACCTACCTATTCAGATCTACCTAGCTCTAGATATTGCTCTACCAAATTCATAACAGTATTTATTGAGTTGAAATATTCACCTCCGCCACCGAAGGTGGACTGAGGTTGTGTTTTCACCCCTGTCTGTCTGTCTGTCTGTCTGTCTGTCTGTGTGCAGGATATATCAAAAAGTTATTGACGGATTCGGGCGAAATTTGGCAGATGGGTTGGGTGCGTGACAAGGACGAATCGATTACATGTTGGGGAAGATCTGAAACCTTATCCGGATACAACAAAATATTTTAATCTCCAAGTGATTCTTCACCATTGAGAGATGGGGCCAAAAACGATACTTAGCACAACATCTCAAAACGTTATGGACGGGTTATGACAAAACTAGGTGTACAAGTCGGTTAGGTGACAAGAACAAGCCGATTCGATTTTGGATCAGGTGCGAATCCAGATCCGGCCCATCAGTGGACACAAAAAGGTAAACGGTTCAGCTTGGCGGAGGTTTGCGCTCTACCGAGTGCCATTCTAGTTAACCATGCAAGAATAGTTTGTTTATTTGTGTTAACATTTTTATATATATTTTAATTAAATAGTTTAAGTCTATGTAATTAGTGTTAACTGCATAAAGCCAAATCTGCGTATGTAATAAATGTATAACGAAATTTTATTATTTTTGTGTGTACTGAATGCTTAACTTTATCATATTTTTTAACGATGTATAATCAGGATTTAACTGAACAAAAGCATCCTGTGTGTAATCATCATTCTTTAGCGATGGTTTGTGTGGAGTCATTTCCATACAGTGAGTCGGTGAGCATGCCATTGGTCCACGAACCGAAGGTTGTCCTGCTTTTATGAACTCGATGAGATTGAGAGAGAGCACTGTTGTAACTCCAAACACGATGTTGATGGTAATAAAGGAAACAATGGCTCCCTCCTCTGATGTAAAGAATCCGGAAAAGATGTACATCCAGGGCAGCGTAGCGAAGCTGAGGTGAGAAACAGGTGAGGTTGCCGGTTAACGTCATGATGTCTAATTCACATGTGATCATGTTTCACTTAAACTCACAAAATTTGCAAGTGTTGTCCACTCACCTTTTAACAGTCAACCACAAGGTCACTATCTGTGCTGATATATTTATCAATATGTCTCGATGTTTATCAAAAATCAAATTTTATTGTCGAGAGTAATTTTGAATGAAGCAGTTTAACATCTACAATGGCTAGACCTCTAAATGATGATTTTGAATGAATGAATGAATGAAATAAAAAATGAATGAATTTTTGGAGTACAGAGCCTGGTGCCATCATGGCCTTGGTGTGTAGATGACGCAGCGCGTGTCATTATGTCAATTGCACGACGTCAAAAGCACTTTACCCATGACAAATCAGGAGTTTGGGTTTGGGTATGTTTGGGTATGCTGCGTTAAAACGTCAAGAGGTTACGCAATTATTCTGTTCGCCATCTTGCATCCTCATCCCCCTCATTTCACCTCGTCTTCATTTTCTCAATTTCTGGTTTTCCTAATTTCATGCCCAAGACATCCTCAATGTGTAGACTATAAATGTCTGTCCAGGCCCAAAATATTTCAAAACAATAAAGTTAGTCTGCTCACGTATATAATGGGGATTTGTACATATTATTTACAAAATAAGTTGTTCTCGCAGGTTCTCGCAGCTCGTGGAATGGTGAAAGTGAAACAGCTTATATAGAGGGGTGAAAATTTGGGTGTTACGTTGTTTGTCATCTTAACACGGACACTCGACTACAACGCAACGTCTGCATAAGCATCCGTCTTCATGAA
Organism: Myxine glutinosa; assembly: GCF_964187855.1. Taxonomy (NCBI): domain Eukaryota; kingdom Metazoa; phylum Chordata; class Myxini; order Myxiniformes; family Myxinidae; genus Myxine; species Myxine glutinosa. The sequence continues at coordinate 177,649,147 of NC_136266.1, read as the reverse complement.
GGAAAATGAAACACCAATCAGATCTCTCTACATCCATGATGAGAAAGGTTCTTCACTTTTGCTCCAAACATTTAAAGAGACTTTCCTTCTCTAACTCATCACACATTTTTGGGGGGAAATGCTTATATTTATGGACGTACGATTTTACACAAATGGTGTTTATAACTTTGGTTTGTAAATTCTCACCCAAACGTCAGCAGCAGAAGCAGGACGATTCCCAAGTTATTATCGTCGGTGTACATTGGAAGGTCAAACGCAGCAATCACACAGAGGCAAATTAGCACGGTGACAAGGTAGCACAGCTGTATGTACACAGGGTCGAAGAGGAAGAAGAAGAAGCACAGTGTTTTCAATTTAAAAACGCGTGTATTGTTTATACAGGTAGGGAGTTGCATCACAGTCATCTTACTAGAATTCACCAAATTTCCGTCTGTCTGTCCGTTCCCAGGTAGCGCAAAAACGGCTGAACCGATCGCAACGATATTTTGGGTGGGTAATCCTGGGACCCCCTGGAGTAAAATAGGCTAGATTGTTTTTCCAATTTTTTCCCCCAATTTTCCCAATTTTCCAGTTTTTCCAAACACGATGGAATAATATTTACCGATATGAACAGTGATGTGGCTTTTATTGAAATTATACAAATACTGTTTAGATTTTGATGATTTGCACGTGATGTGATTTAACGGATGTTTATATAAATCGTTTAAAATAAAAAAAGCCTTCAATTTTTGATATTTTATCTTTTCATTTGGGCCTCCCAATTGAAGCCCCGCCCATAGGGCGGGTACCGTTGCTAGTATTTTAAAATCACAAAGTAATCATATAAATTTTTACATCCGGCACCGAAGGTGGGCAAGGTTAGATTTTCACCCCTGTCAGTTTGTCTGCTTGTTTGTCTGTGAACAGGACATCAAAGAGTTGTGCATGGGTTCAGACAAAATTTGGTGAACATGTTTGCTTGATGGAAAGGATGAAATTATTATATTTTGGTGAAGATCCAGACACGGATCCCGATACTACAAGTTTTAAATGAATCTTGACCATTGAGAGATATGGCCAAAAACGACATACATTATGGCACAATATCTCAAAACGTTATGGACGGATTCGGCCAAAACGTGGTGGACAGGTTGGGTGTATGACAAGGATGAATCATTTGGATTTTGGTGAAGATTGGAATCTGGATCCGAATACAATAAAAAAATTTAATTTATAGTGATTCTTCACAATTGTGGGAGAGGGCCAAACACGATATATAGCACGGTATTTCAAAAAGTCGTGTACAAATTTGGACAAAACTTGGTGGATGAGTTGCATAGGTGAAAATAACAAGCCGATTCGATTTTGGAGGTCTGGATCCAGATCCGGCCTATCGGCGGGATCCAAAACGTAAACTAGCGGCGATGATAGTATTCATAGATTAATCTGGTAGTGATAGATAGAGCAATGATAGATTGATTGTATGATCAATTTTATAGATTGCAATTACAGCATTAAGTTGCCGATATATATGTACAACTATTTGTCTTAGACAGGAACATTGCAGGAAAAATCTTTGGCAGGGACATTAAATAGCATCAGACAGGTAACTGTAATCTGACATATCATAATTATCTACAGAAATACATAATGCTGTGTTGAATTTCCGAGACTTATCTGTGCACAATGAACAAACAAGTACGCATTTGTGAGCACAATGAACTCACCATGTCGAAGATAAAAGTGACGAGCCAGAATAATGTGGAAGACACGCCAGCGATATACTGCAGACGACACGCACCAATGATGCGTTCCCGGGCCGAACCACTTCCAATCTTGCTTACCAGTATGGAGAACGCCAGCAAGATGCAGAGTGATACACCGACATTCCCTACGGCTTCCAACCTGCGAAGGGATATTCTTTGTTTAGTTTGCACATAACGCCTTCAAATAACGAACGCATTGCCCACAAATGTTTAGGAATTGGGTAAATACACTTTTATTCTGGTTGGTTAAGCCATTGGTTCAAACCGGCTGGGCCTAATATGATGCTATGATAGAACTAAACTCTTGAATTGTTTTTGTACATCCGGACACAATGCAGTCAAAGATCACAGGATCCCAACTTGTGGGACTGAGCAGTTTGAGGACTCCCATTTGAGCTCGGTTGTTTTTTCTTTCTAAAGCAAGTATATCCATGTTTTTCCGTTTTATGGCCACCATCAATGTTAACATGTAGTGGTAAGAGAAATTAGATTAATTCCTTTGCTTGCCAACTACTAGTGAAGAACCTTTCCTCATGGAAGGGTTAATTCCCCCAGAATTACTGATGGGTTAAGTCCCCCATAATTGGCATATTATATTATGACTTGTAACACCTGGTCCTCCTGGGAGCGGCGCTCTGCCATACATATCTACATTGAGTCGGCGCCAACCCCAGATATTGAACTCCAGCGAGGATGAACTTTTTTTTAACCGTCGAAAACCTTCCCATGCACACCCCAAGTACAACCATCAGTTCTCAACTCATTCTGTCTAGAAGTTCAGGAATGCATAAAAGCAATTCAGAAATCCATATCAAAAATAAGCAATTTTGGAGATGTTTTACGTTTATATTTTCAATCCAATATGGCGGCCAGATCACGTGAGAGATGACATCATAAATTTAATTCTTCACTTATATCGGATCGTAGATCAGATATATGACGTTTCTGAATTTTCCAGATAAAGATTTCAATTCAACCAATTTTGGCTGGAATACCACTTCTCCAATGATGTCATCGTTATTACCCTGTATACACCATGGGGAGTTGAAGACATATGGCAAGTTTCAATTTTTTTTGTTCAGCAGTTTCAGAAAAGATGTCCATTCTTTTCCCTTCAATCCAATATGGCTGCCAGACCATGTCACCTATGATGTCAGAGTTGGCAATAAAATATTCTCCATGGGGAGTCCTATGTTTCTTCCATGGAGTCCTATGTTTTAAGTTTCACATCGATCGGACAAAAGGTTGCAGAGAAATATTTGAAAAGGAAAAATATAAAGACACGGACGTGGATATGCATTCATACATTTACATATGTACGTACACACACACACACACACACATGCACACCTTCTCAAAATGAGTGAAAACACACACCGTCTTTTCGAAAATGTGTCACATACCATTTCATGTTTTCGAAATTAGCCAAAACACAAAAGAGCGAAAACACTCACCTTCTCAAATTATGGTATGCTGCAACAGCAGGTTGTATGATAAATTGTACTATAAGTAATCTACAATCACTTTTAAAAGGCTGACACCAGTCTAAAAAAAATATCTCTATTTCATATATCCTCCGGTTGTTTTTATTTTTTTGGAATCAGGTTATCAGGTATAAACATTTAACACCCCCCTCTCCACCTGCTTACACAAATAAATGTACCATCCAACATGTCCTGATGTTCAAATGAGTTCCCCCCACCCCACTATTCAAGCAAACAAGTTGCAATGAAAAAACAATAAGGAACTCGAGAGGGAAAGGGGTGGGCAGGGAAGGGGTGGTAGAAACACTTACATATAATCTTCTCCGATTTGCTGCCCAGAGTACGGATGGCTGTTGACAATAATTTCTGAAACGTATGAAAACAGACATGTCGGAGAATTCAGCAATCTGCTAATAAATAAGCTTCATCGGATAACCTTTCAAAGCCTAAGTACGGATTCTCTAATGCCAGCGAGCCTCCGCCATTGAATTCGGAGGTGGTTCAACAAAGGATGGTTGGCACTATATTCAGCATGGTGAAGCATCTTCGGTATGATATGCAGAACGCTGAAGAATGTTTGGCACTGTAAAATGGTCTGTCTTGTGGTGGATTCACAGCTGTATCTTACCATAGTCCAATGGGTCGGCATCATCTGGAAGGTTACTCTGCAGCAGCAGGTTGTAGAACGTGTTCAGATAAGCTGGAATAGCATGCAAACTCCTGCCGTTGTACCACACCTGTGCAGGAAAGATGGACAGGCTGGAGTGGTCATTCATTTATTCATTCATTCATGTGCCATGCTCTACATGAGGCGTCAGTTCTGCCAAGGTAGTTTTTTGACTCGGGTTACAATCCTGGATGGATCGCCACCCCGGAACAATAAGTCAGCGCAGGAATTTAGAATTTGGCCATGGTGCTGGCGATACCTTGCCTACTCCTCACAAAGAAGACTGTGGGGTCCTTAACGTCCACCAAACAATGCTGGCAGATGGGACGCCAAGTTTAACCTCCATCCGAAGGATGGAACACACTGATGAATCACCCTGCCTGTGAAACACCAGGATGACAGTTAATAGCCGAGTCCGGATTTGATCCCAGGCTACACAGCTTGGAGGTGTGTGGACATACCTCTGGGACATCCTGTCAGCCCTGCATTGGTGGCATGCACATATTTGAGGGTTCCAAACACGTGTTTGAAAACTACAGAGACGAACATAAGTTTGTGCTGTTGTGGGAGAGGAACAATTCCATTTACAATGGGTACGAGGAAATGCAGACACAAGAAAAGGACATCGACTCATCATGTCTACGAGTTATCTTTACAACATCAGTAACTTTGCGGTATGTACAACGCACGTAAATAAGAGGAGCATGTGAAATGTTTCCTGCCTGATCTAGAAGAAGAAAAATTAAATTAAATTGATTTTATTGCCCATTTTCAACATTAACAGTGCAGGCTTGATCATGTATAATGTGTGCATGTAGGCCTAAGTAATTTGATAATAACTTTTTTTTAATTGAAATTCGCCCTAAACAAGGCTGACAGCCACTAAATTTGAAGAGTTACAAAGAAGAAGAGGAAAAACTGGCAGAACGTACTGGATGGCCGTTGGCTCCCGAAGGGAGGTCATCAGCCCTTTGTCCTGGCAGGATATCACAGCCACTCTCCCCACTAGCAAAACCAGTGGCAGGTGTCAGTTTAGTCTCTGGCAGCCCGACCGTGCAGCAGGTAACACTGGGTTACATACATGTTACCATTGGCAGGTGTCAGTTTAGTCTCTGGCAACCCGACCATGCAGCACGTAACACTGGGTTACATATATGTTACCAGTGGCAGGTGTCAGTTTAGTCTCTGGCAACCCGACCATGCAGCACGTAACACTGGGTTACATATATGTTACCAGTGGCAGGTGTCAGTTTAGACTCTGGCAACCCGACCGTGCAGCAGGTAACACTGGGTTACATATATGTTACCAGTGGCAGGTGTCAGTTCAGTCTCCGACAACCCGACCGTGCGGCAGGTAACACTGGGTTACATACATGTTACCATTGGCAGGTGTCAGTTCAGTCTCCGACAACCCGACCGCGCGGCACGTAACACTGGGTTACATACATGTTAACATTGGCAGTCCCAAAATCCGAAAAGACTGAAGAATATATGTCACATGTGATTTATGTACTCTTAAATACATGATGTACATGTACAAAAATGAAAAATGTTTGATATAAATGTGTACAGCACATGAGTAAAGCCAATGACTCAAATCCTGCATTTATTTTGGGATGAACTATAATTTTAAAGTTTGAACTAAACGGGGCAGTAAGAACACGAAAGTGAATGACAGAAATTGGGATTGAGGAGTCTAATGACAGAATAAATTTCATCGTGTTATAACTGTTAACCACGTACACGTACACAACGTACAAAGAAAACAAATGAGATGTACCTTAGTCAGAGTCCTGTTACTCGGAACGTCATCCACGTCTGCACTGAGATCTTTGGACAAGGAGTTTCCAAAAGTAAAACCAGCATGGCTGAAAGTATGAGAAAAGAACACCTCACTTCGGTAGCATGTACTTTGTTACCTTTCACCCTACTACCCATTTATACACAACATTTACACACAACCCTCCCTATTTCACACAGTACCTTTCATACCATGTGACCTCTGATCCAACTCTTCCACCTCACTCCCCTTGAAGCCCCTCCTTTTAAACCTTATACCTCAAAAAGCCCCTCCATACATGCCCCTTCACCCTTACACCTTGACTGTCAAACCTCCTTCTTACCTACAAACCTCAACTGTTTTTGCTCTAGCTCTATGAAAAGCATTGAAGGTCTGCCCGGAAAAAAATCTTAGGTTACGTGCACGCATGTTCAACTACCATACTCTTATTTTTAGTACTGACAATAAAAATACTCTGCATGAATTTTTTTGGACAAAAGTAAAGTTTTACTTGTTTGTTAAAAGTGAATAAACGCAATATCTTATTTTCTTATAATGTGGTGTTCACATACCGAGTTCCCAGGAAGGAGCAGGTCGTTAGGAGCAGGTATGTGTCCATAGGCAGGCCCGTCAGGTCGTACAGGAGAAGAGAGGGGGTGAGCTTCATGCGTGGGGCATTGTATTTGGTCACATCACAACCCTACCAATGCAGAAAAAAGTATATATTGTTAGGGTTGCCGGAGCGGAATCCCACTCCCGGCACCAACTGTGTTACGGTGCTCGGACAGGAATCCCGCTCCTGAACACCGAATGTGTTACGGTTCGGGTTTACTACGAGGGGGTTAACCTCCGTTCCCTCCCGAACTTACCGGACTTGCGGCTGCCGTGCACGAATAACTTTGTGCATTGGGGAATAACTTTGTGCGTTACTCTGCCCCACAAATTTAGACTGCGAAAACCGTTGGTAACCGCCATTGTTCGCTCCAATAAATAAAAATAAAAATTCTCCTAACGGCTCGTATTTTTCGCGCACCTCGGGTCCAATCCCACTCCTGACACCAACTGTGTTACGGTTCGGGGTTTGGGTTTACCACAAGGGGGTTAACCTCCCTTTCCTCCTGAACTTACCGGACCTGCGGCTGCCGCGCACGAATAACTTCGTGCTTAGCAGGTTGCGAACCTGCAACTACGAACGCCAATCGGACCATCGCACGATAGCTTACCTGTACCACATGACAGCTTCAATCGGGGAACGTACCCTACGTACCCTCCGGCGTACCAAATTTAGACGGCCGAGCGAAAACCGTTGGTAACCAGAGGGATGCTAATGCCGTTACGGTTATAACTATTCTAAGGGACCTGTATGGTGGTTGCCATTACTTTTTAGTGGTTTCCCAAAACCGCAACAATATGAATACTCCACTGATGATCAATAACTATCATTATTGATGAAGGATTCACTATTTTGTCAGCCAAATGAATCAAATGATGGTCTTCTTTCGTCTCATTGGTCTGTTAATGTCGTTGGGTGTGAGGAGCAGAATCGTCCATGGGGTTCCTTATGAGGGCCATTCTAAACATTCTGTAACCCCACTTGCAACTTTGTTTAGTAAAAGATGTGGGTGATTACAGGTTATACCGTCTCATTATCTACTTATACATGCCTGGTGAATATCAAGCTTCTCACAATGTTTTGTTTCAGGAATACAAATAAAAAGAATGGCATTGGGATGTTGCCATGGCCTACAGCTTCAGTATAGAAGGCATCTGAGCTCTTGCTAAAGTCATGGTAACGTCAGATGAAAATGCTATTTAAATCCACCAGCGTTTTCTTTATGCAATGCTTCTGCTACTTCCCCAAAATGAGTAAAAGAAGAGTTTAGGAGAGGATGTCTTGCATCTGTTGAAGAGGAGGATAACACAACCATCTTGATCGAGTTACGGACTCTTAAGAAGGAAGGCTCCTACTCTGGGTTCAAAAAGATGGTTGAATGCTGCACAATGTGCAATAAAGAGGAATGTAGATTATGTGGAATAATATGACATGAATAAAGTTAGTCAATTGTATTATGTGCAGCGTGGGCCATTTATATATTCCCGGTTTTGAACTCTTATAATTCTGCTGCTAAGAAACGAAATCGAACTAAATATTTACAGTATATAGGTACATATTTCAAGTTTTTGTGGTAAACCTTTTATTGAATTCAGAAGTGAATAAAATAAGTTATGAATTTGGATGTAATTTCCATTATTTTTCAAGTAGTGTGTGTATCCTTTTGCGATACTCCGACCATTTTCTGTCGCATTCCGACCGTAATTTCTCCAAAAGCTGCTTGAATCCACTCTTTCGGGTCTTGAAAGTTCACTGATTGGGGTGTACAAGTTTCCACTGGGGTGGACAAGTCTCCATTGGTTTATCCAGGTCCGCAAATGACTCAACGAGACTTTTCCCAATCAGTGGATGGGTCATGGTTCACCAAATATGCCCCAGCCCCCTTGTTCGCCAGACCTCAACCCGTGCGATTTCTTCTTGTGGGGCTTTCTTAAGGGCAAGGTTTATGCAACTCAACCAGTGAACATTCAAGACCTGAAAGAGCGGATTCAAGCAGCTTTTGGAGAAATTACGGTCGGAATGTGACTCTTCTAGTGTCGCGAAAGGATGAACACACTGCTTGAAAATGATGGAAATCACATCAAAATTAATAAGCAATTTTGTATTATTTAAATTAATATTAATAAATACGCTCACACCTATTCACAGTCTACTCATTTACCAGGATTAGCAAGTTGTTTGTGCTTATATCCTGTAAATATTTTGTTCAATTTCGTTTCTTAGCAACAGAATTACAGGGGTTCAAAACTGGGAATAGATAAATGGCCCACCCTGTATATTTTGTATGTGGGGTGACACCATTGTAGACTTTACCTCCTTGCAGCTGCAGCTGCACACCATTTGTGGTGGCTCCACAGTTGTCCATATGTCCCTGAAAAGCAGGAACACTTTAATTTCAGCAACTGACTTTGCTTGCTAAATTCAGCCCATGACCACTTTAAGCTTGCGGTCCAACTCAAAGTACAAGGAAATATGACCAATGAACAATCAAGTGTTTGCATTTAAAAATAAAAAATCATCCTTTGCAGGTTTCAAAGCAGAGTTTATCAAAATGTTTGTGAGTTGAATGATAAACATAGCAATTTATATGCACCAATCAAACACGACTACAAGGACATTCTTTTCTTTAATCTCCAATTGTCAACAGATAAGAGTAGAATAGTCCTATCTATTCTCTTGATGTGAATGGTGGCAAACTTTCACCCCTTGCTGTCTATCACACCTTCCAGAACATGAACCTCAATACAATACGCTTACACCTGTTCGCAGTCTATTCATTTACCAGGATTAGCAAGTTGACCGTGCCCGCATTGGAAAAATGCAAATGGCTTCTCCTGTCATCGAGCCGGCAAGCTGGGAGCAACAATGCGGATTTATTGTCACATCTGATGCAATTCAAATGCTCTGATTGAAACGCCTAGAGATGTGTAGAGTCCGTAATAAAATAATGTATTGGTGTCAAAACAAGTGACCAATTTCAAATTAATAGTAGGATTCCCTGAGTCTTCCATCAGAAATTTAAGCTGATGAAGCAAAAAGAGCAGGTGTCAGAGAGTTAGTGATGACATGGCAAAGCCAAGGTGAGAGGCTTATCAGTTGTGCTCACTTTTCACTCTGAATGGGCCTGCATTAGTGGAGTTATTCCTTTTTCTTGAATGAATACCAACATCTGTTAATTTCCCTATCTCTCCTATTTAAAATCAGCAATATTTGCTGCCAATAGAAAGGGCTCAATATCGAGGCACTCATCGAGTCTGTACTTGACAATGGCCTTAAAGTCACAAAATTGGTGATAAACTCATCGACATCATTTGGTGGGGGCATACCTTTTACATTATTCACCTACACACGGACAGGTGCTTCATTTTGAAGTAAACTCTGGTGAGGATAATTTATATGGACAAAGTTAAGGAAAGAGTTGACTGGGCTCAAAAACCACTTCAAGAAAATGTTGTAGTCCATGGAGTAGGGAAGGAGTGGTAGTCCAGTTAAAGTAGTGGCTTGACCCAGCACTAATTGCAACAAAATGTTTTTCACTGCTATGCATTTCATGAATGTCCCCTAAACACCATACTAAAAGTATACCAAAATATATTTGGTGGAAAGGCGGCAAATTTGCATAATATGCAAATTAGCTGCCGCCATGAGGAAAAAATCAATTTTCCACAGTAATTCTGTGTCTAAGTATCCAATCATGAGAAATTAAGTAGTTAGACCCATATTTTCAGGTTTGATTATGAAAAGTTCATTTCTGGATCAATTATATGCATAAAATTCAATGAAGTATGCAAATTAGATGCCACCGTTATTCAAAAAAACCCATTTCTGCCAGAACTCTCCATCTCTTGACCAAATCTTGAGAAGTGAAATGTGTATACCCATATTTTCAAGATAAGGGAATATGATAAGTACATTTTTGGATGAATTACCAGTTCTTGGATGTCACTCATCATCGAGCTCCAGTCTTGATGAGTTAGCACAACTCAAACCTTTACACTCTCCACACATCCATGAGCATTCAAGGCCATCTTCTTGCATGCACATTTAGTGGTGCTGCACCCCACCTTGCAGTTACATCTGAAGATATCAGTAAGTTTCGGGGGCGCTGGTGGCAGATGAGTTTGCACTGGGAGTAACGGACCCTCGCTGATTTGATTTGTCCAACATTTCCTTTCCACTCATGAATTTGGAAGTACACTCTCAGACGGTGAAACCTTGTAGCCGCAGACGTTGGTGGCAAGTTCTGGGCCTCAATATATTTGATACTTTTCGCAACCTTCTCACAGAAACGCTTGCATCGTAGGGCATCAATACTTTCATCTTGATTTCCATTGTACATACATGCAAGGGCCTTCTCCCCTTCTGCAACTATATCATCCTTTGGTACATGTCCTTCCTGGGTAAACAGGTTGGCATGTTTCATGAATTGGATGTTGTTTTGGATGTCCTTCAGGGCAATAGCTTTGTCAATGCCATACGCAATGGATGTTGTGTCACAGCCCAGCAGGGCATGTACAAATTGCATTCTGTCACAGACATTCATTCCCAAGGTTGTCTTGGTCTATTTGATGTTCCATACCGGACGTTTCTTTGCGTTAAGTTTTGGCTCAGGCTTGAAAAATATGTCCCTTCCTTGCATGTCGGCATGGTATCAAAGAAGAATCAGCAGGTCTGTGTCGTCATCCAGAAATGTGCTTATCATATTCCCTTAACTTGAAAATATGGGTATACACATTTCACTCAAGATTGGGTCAAGAGATAGAGTTCTGGCAGAAATGTTTTTTTTGAACAATGGTGGCATCTAATTTGCATACTTCATTGAATTTTATGCATATAATTGATCCAGAAATACAACAACAGGCATTTTAAGGCCATTTTCCCTGCAAGAGCGGGGGTTAGCCATGTGGTCCCCATGACAATGTTCTCCATTTTGCCCTATTTTCTGAATCTCCCCTTGTTAACCCCCTTGCCCGCATTTCTTCTTCCACCATCTTTAGCAAAGCCTTTCTCGGTCTTCCCCGTCCTCTACTTCCTTCTACATTCATTTCCATCACTCTTTTCAACCAGTCACTTTCATCCTTCCTCAACACGTGCCCAAACCATCTCAACCTGTTTCTCTTCACAGCATCCATCACAGGCTCTATTCCCATCATCTTTCGCAATTCATCATTTGTCTTCCTCTCTCTCAACGATACTCCACACATCCATCGAACCATTCGCATTTCCACGCTTTCCAGCCTTCGTTGCTGCTCTACGTTCATTACCCATGTCTCACTCCCATAAATCATAACACTTCTCACACATGCAGCATACACCTTTCCCTTCAGCTTCAATGACACTCCCCTCCAGAATTGATCCAGAAATGAACTTTTCAAAATCATCAACCCTGAAAATATGGGTCTACCTACTTAATTTCTTATGATTGGATACTTCGATACAGAATTACTGTGGGAAATTGATTTTTTCCTCATGACGGCAGCTAATTTGTATTTTACGCAAATTTGACGCCTTTCCACCAAATATAATTTGGTATACTTTTAGTATGGTGTTTAGTGGACATTCCTGAAATGCGTAGCAGTGACAAACATTCTGTTGCAATTAGTGGTGGGTCGAGCCATAAAATTTGTTAGATTGACTGGACTAGGGTGGCAATTAATGCTGATGTTCAAAATGGTTGCTCTGTGTGATGGTGGTTGAAGAATAACCTGAAGCTGCATCTTTTCCATGGTGTTCTACCTCAGGTTACCTATCTAATCAATGCTGAAAAGTTGTGCAATATATATTTTAAAACGACAATGCTGTGTGTACATTCAAGCTCGCAGCAAACACTGCACTTTTGTCATTGGACAAAAAAAATAAAGGAAGGGAATGAAACAACAGGTAGAGTGTAGACCTGTAAGTATGAGGGCTGGGATATGGAGGGTTAAAGAGGATATTGTGGCGGACACAAAAGCCCACTGGCGTGGTGACATCATTCCACGCACCAAGTGGGCGGTGGCCACGCCCGAGGGGTAGGCGTGGCCTCATGATATACACCGGGCGACCAGCCCGGAGGAGTTGAGTGTTACAGTGTAGTCTTACAATAAAGACATTTATATGTTACCGCTTGTCCGCTTCCTCCTTGCTCACAAGCAGCGCGCGTAACGCCGCGCTTTACTGGTGACCCTCGACGTTGGATCTGCCGGAGCGATCCTTCCACACGCGACGCCATCGCCATGGCCGCCTTCGTCAAACTTCCGGAATTTTGGGAGGCTCAGGCCGAAGTCTGGTTCGTCCAGGCCGAAGCCCAATTTCAGCTTCGGCACCTCACCGGCGATGACACGCGCTACTGCCACGTCGTCGCCTCCCTCGGGCCCGGCACGGCCGCTCGAGTTGTGTCCGTCCTTCGCCACCCACCGGACGGCCACAAGTACGAGGCACTCAAGCGGCTACTCCTAGCCACGTTCAGCCTCACGGACGACGCACGGGCCGACCGCCTCCTGGATCTCCCCGAGCTCGGTGAGACGCGCCCGTCGGTCCGAATGGACCATATGCTGTCACTGTTGGGCGACGAAGCCCCCGGTTCGCTATTCCGGGCGCTTTTCCGTCGCCAACTTCCAGCGCAGGTTCGCCTCGCGTTGGCCAGGACCGGGCTAACGGAACCCCGAGCATTGGCGGCCGAGGCGGACAAGTACTTCGCCGCTTCGGACACGCGGGCGAGCGTTGGCGTGGCCGTCACGGCCTTCGACGCTGATGTTCCACAGCATCATCTTCTACAGCACGCTGAAGTTCAGCAGCATGCTGATACGCACCTCGTGAACGCCGCCACGCCCCGCCCACCGCCGCGGCGAAAACCGCCACCGCGGGGAAACCCGTCGACTCCACCGGCCTGGCGGAGCCAGCCGCGCTCCTCCAGCTCCACCACCTGGTGCTGGTTCCACGCCAAGTTCGGCCACGAAGCTCGGCGGTGTCATCCGCCGTGCTCCTTCAACGGGTCGGGAAATGCCCGGGCCGGCGCTCAATTGTGGCGATGAGCGCCGGCCGTTCGAGCAGCCTGCTGTTCATAACGGACACCTTCTCCGGGCGCCGTTACCTGTGCGACACGGGAGCGCAGGTGAGTGTCATTCCCGCCGGCACGTCAGACAAGCACGCCGCGGGTGGGGGCCCCGCGCTGCTTGCCGCGAACGGGACGCCCATCCGTACGTACGGAAAACGCTGCCTCTCTCTGCGGTTTGGAGGGCAGGTTTTCCGATGGACGTTCGTCACCGCCGACGTGCCCATGGCACTGCTTGGCGCGGACTTCCTGTGCGCTAATGGGCTCCTGGTCGACGTCAAGCGCAGACGGCTTGTCCAGGCCGAGACGTTCAGCTCGCTCGCGTGTGCGTTGCCCAGCTCAACGAGCGGCTTGCCAAGCGGCTTGCCGAACGATTCGGTTCCGGCCACGTTGGTCTGTACGCTTCCGGCAGCGGACGCATTCACCCGCCTCCTCGCCGGCTTCCCGGCCCTCACGCGGCCCACCTTCTCGGCGGGGGCCGTCAAGCACGGGGTGGCCCATCACATCCCCACCGTCGGGCCACCGGTCTACGCCCGGGCACGCCGCCTCGAGCCGACGAAGCTGGCGGTGGCAAAAGCGGGGTTCGCTACCCTGGAGCGACTCGGCATCGTTCGGCGCTCAGAGAGCGCTTGGGCGTCGCCGCTGCACATCGTGCCGAAGCCCGGCGGGGGATGGCGACCGTGCGGGGACTATCGCCGTCTCAATGACGCCACGACTCCCGACCGCTACCCCGTCCCCCACATTCAGGACTTTTCCGCCCGTTTGGCGGGCAGGTCCTTCTTCTCGAAGGTGGACCTCATACGCGGCTACCATCAGGTCCCCGTCAGGCCAGAGGACGTCCCGAAGACGGCGGTCATCACGCCATTCGGACTCTTCGAGTTCCTGCGCATGCCCCTCGGTCTGAAGAATGCGGCTCAGGCGTTCCAGCGACTGATGGACAGCGTCCTGCGCGACTTGGATTTTGTCTACGTCTACCTGGACGATATCCTCGTCGCCAGCGCGTCCCGCGAAGAGCACCTACGCCACCTCCGCACGCTCTTCGAACGCCTGGGCCAGCATGGCCTGATTGTGAACCCCGCAAAGTGCCGGTTCGGCGCCGCCACAATCGATTTTCTGGGGCACCGTGTCACCAGGCACGGCGCCGTCCCCCTGCCGGCCAAGGTGGAGGCGGTGAAGGGGTTTCCGCGCCCCCGCACGATCAGAGGGCTGCAGGAGTTCCTGGGCATGGTGAACTTTTACCATCGGTTCCTGCCCCGTATCGCCCAGCTCCTGCGCCCCCTGCACGAAGCTCTCCGAGGTAAGCCGGGCAAAGGCGACGTTACCTGGACCGAGCAGATGGACACGGCGTTCATGGGCGCGAAGCTCGCCTTGGCTAACGCCACCATGCTCGCGCACCCGGCGCCCGATGCACCGATCGCCCTCACCACCGATGCCTCGGACTACGCGGTGGGCGCGGTGCACGAGCAATGGGTGCGTGGAGCTTGGCAACCGCTGGCGTTCTTTAGCCGGCAGCTTCGCCCGCCCGAACGCCGTTACAGTACCTTCGACCGCGAGTTGCTCGGACTTCACTTGGCGGTCAGGCACTTCCGCCATCTGCTCGAGGGCCGGGCGTTCACTGCCTTCGTCGACCACAAGACGCTGATCTTCGCGATGGGCAAGGTCACCGAGCCGTGGTCGGCCCGGCAGCAGCGTCACCTCTCGGCCGTGTCCGAGTACACGACGGACATCCAGCACGTCGCGGGGAAGGACAACCCGGTGGCGGATTGCCTTTCCCGGGCCGTCGCCCACGCAGTCCACCTCGGCATCGACTATGCCCGGATGGCAGCGGACCAGGCCGCTGACCCCGACGTCCAGGCCTTGCGGACCGCCGTCACGGGCCTCCGCGTCACCGAGGTGCCGTTCGACGGCGCGGGCGCGGCCCTCTTGTGCGACGTCTCCCTCGGGCGTCCTCGCCCCATTGTGCCCACGGGCTGGCAGCGCCAGGTGTTTGACGCCATCCACGGCCTGTCCCACCCGGGCGCGAGGGCCTCCCAAAGGCTGATCGCCGACAAGTTCGTCTGGCATGGCCTCCGGAAGGCCGTCCGCGGCTGGGCCAGGACGTGCCTCGCGTGCCAGCGCGCCAAGGTGCACCGGCACACCCAGGCCACGTTGGCCCCGTGCACGGTGCCGGAACGCCGGTTTGACCACGTCCACGTGGACCTGGTGGGACCTCTGCCCCCCTCGCGGGGTTTCACCTACGTCCTCATCATGGTGGACCGCACCACCCGGTGGCCGGAGGCCGTGCCCTTGGCGTCGACAACGGCGGCCGATGTCGCGCAGGCTTTCATCGCCACCTGGGTCGCCCGGTTCGGCGCCCCCTCAGACATCTCATCCGACCGCGGCCCCCAGTTCACCTCGGAGCTCTGGGGGGCGGTTGCGCAGGGGCTCGGGGTCCGGCTGCACCGAACCACGGCCTACCACCCCCAGGCTAACGGCCTGTGTGAGCGATTTCACCGCTCATTGAAGGCCGCGCTCCGGGCCACCCTCCGCGACGGCGGCTGGGTCGACAGGCTCCCCTGGGTCCTGCTGGGCCTCCGGACGGCGCCCAAGGAGGACCTGCGCGCATCCGCGGCGGAGTTGGTCTTCGGGCAACCGCTGCGGGTGCCGGGCGAGTTCCTCCCCGACTCCACGGCACCATGGTCCGTGGCACAGCAGCGCTCCGCTCTGCAAGAGACCGCCCAGAGGTTCGCCCCGGTGCCAACGGCATGCCACGGGCACCCACCGACGCACGTCGCCCCGGAGCTTCGCACGGCGGAGTACGTCTTCGTCCGCCACGATG
Source organism: Myxine glutinosa (assembly GCF_964187855.1). NCBI lineage: Eukaryota > Metazoa > Chordata > Myxini > Myxiniformes > Myxinidae > Myxine > Myxine glutinosa. The sequence continues at coordinate 177,633,007 of NC_136266.1, read as the reverse complement.
CCCTTTGGACACCACTGCGGCCCCCGTACGACGGGCCTTTCCGCGTGCTGGAGACCGGGGCGAAGCACTTCACCCTGGACATCGGCGGTACTCCTGACCGCGTTTCGGTAGACCGCCTCAAGCCGGCCCACCTCGATGTGGACCATCCACCGCCAGTGGCCCGACCCCCACGTCGGGGCCGCCCTCCTGCGGGCGGACCCCCGGCACCGCCCAGCCCCGCCGCCACGGCGCCCCCCGGTCCTGCACCCATCCCAGGGGCAGCCAGGGGCATCCCACCTGGTATCCCTGCACCCCGGACGCCGCCGATCGCCAGGGGGCGCTTCGGCCGGGTCATTCGTCTGCCCCGCAAACTGGCCCTCCAGGTGCGCGGGAATTCTGGGGGGGCGCGTGTGGCGGACACAAAAGCCCACTGGCGTGGTGACATCATTCCACGCACCAAGTGGGCGGTGGCCACGCCCGAGGGGTAGGCGTGGCCTCATGATATACACCGGGCGACCAGCCCGGAGGAGTTGAGTGTTACAGTGTAGTCTTACAATAAAGACATTTATATGTTACCGCTTGTCCGCTTCCTCCTTGCTCACAAGCAGCGCGCGTAACGCCGCGCTTTAATATAAATAATTTCAGGTAGGGATTGGTAATGACAGGAGATGGTGATGCACCGCTCGCTTGAAGACCCGAAGATGGTGGTACATCATAGAGAGCAATTGGGACTGCCTCCGGAAGGCAGTTCCACAAACAGGAGAAAAGAGGAATGAAGGAGTAGAGGTGGGTGGTCGGCCTGGATTTTGGAATTTAATCAGGACAAGGTTACTGGAAGAATGTGTACATCCTGGATGAATTGAGTGAGGGCTAAGAGAGCAGAGGGAACTAAAAAAAAGAGGGGCAGTAAAAACAAAGAGAGCACCAACCCGTCTGTGCTGTGAGAGCAACAGGCCGAGTGCTTCGTCTTCATTGTGGAAGCCACTACTACCCAAAAAGAAGCCTTGAGCCATTTGTTAAACCCACAACGTCACATGGGGAAAACGCTTGAAAATCAGGATTTTATTGACTTCACCCACAGTGTGTGTGAGTGTGTGTGAGTGATCGTTTTAAGGCCATTTCCCCCGCTAAAGCGGGGGTTAGCCTTGCGGGCCCCATGACAATCATGGTTCCCTGTTTGAGGCAATGTTTTTATGGCCGGATGCCCTTCCTGATGCCAACCCTTAGTCGCCTCTTACGATGCGCAAGGATACGGTGTACCTATTCTAAACCGGGGTACACACCGGGATCATTCATCCCAGCAAGCTGGTACTCAATTTGCCGACCTAGGAAGGATGACAGGCTGAGTAAACCCCCCCTGGCGTTAATTCAGCGATCGACCGGGATTCGAACCCAGGACCCTAGGATCCCAAGCCGGCACCCTAACCGCTAAGCCAACACCAGGGTTTGACATCACCCACAGTAACCAATCAAAACAATAAATAAAGCTTCTCTGGTTAAACCCTTGATCGCATCAACCGCAACTGTGACTCTACCTTGATAATGAATTGTTGGCGCAGCTTTGGCCAAATGTGGGGCTGCACAGAAGTGCGGTGACGAGGGCGTTGGCGGTTGGACTGCTGCTGTTTGAGCTGTGGCAAGGACACAAAATGCAGAAAAAGTGAAATTTCATCGGGCGTGTCCCATGTATTATAAATATTTATTTATATATTTATATTTATCTATACAGTCACGTGAAAAAGTAAGTACACCGCATGTAAAGTTTTGACTTTTTCAACATATTTCAACATACAGCTATTTAATCTTCATTTCAACAATATTGAGAGATAAAGGTGATATAATATAACAAATATCATGAAACATTTACATTTTGTAGTCCATTGTATAATTTAAATAAACATAAATGCAAATTTCGCATGTGGAAAAAGGAAGTACACCCTTGGCTCTACTAGGTGGTATTGCCCCTTTTGGCAGAAACAACCTCAAGTAGGCATTTCTTATAACTGTCTATCAGTCTGTGACATCGACTGGGATAAATTTTTGCCCTCTCCTCCATCCAGAATTCTTTCAGCTGTGCGATGTTTGAGGGGTTTCTTGCATGCACAGCTCGTTTCAAATCCCCCCACAACTTCTCGATGGGATTTAGATCCGGGCTTTGACTTGGCCATTCCAGAACCCTCCATTTCTTTCTTTTCAGCCATTCCTTGGTGGATTTACTGGTATGTTTAGGGTCATTGTCATGTTGCAAGGTCCACCTTCGGTTGAGCTTCAACTTTCCGACAGCTGGCCTCACATTATCCTCAAGCACCCTCTGGTACAATGAAGAATTCATAGTGGATTCTATGATGGTGAGCTGCCCAGGCCCTGATGCAGCAAAGCTGCCCCAAACCATAATATTTCCACCACCATGCTTTACAGTTGGAATCAGGTTCTTGTGGTCAAATGCTGTCTTTGGTTTTCGCCAAACATGTCTTCTGGTACTGTGGCCAAATAGCTCGACCTTTGACTCATCTGTCCAGAGCACATTGTTCCAGAAGTGCTGGTCTTTGCCGAGGTGTTCATTGGCAAACTTTAGTCTTGCCCTGATGTTCTTTCTGGACAGCAACGGTTTCCTCCTGGCACACCTCCCATGTAGATCAAATTTGTGCAGCCTCTTTCTAATGGTAGACTCGTGAACTTTGACATCAACAGTGGCAAGAGCTACCTGTTGGTCCCGCGATGACATTCTGGGGTTCTTGGAGACTTATTTCAGCATCTTGCGGTCTGCTCTCGGGCTGAACTTGCTGGGTCAGCCTGGCCTGAACAAGTCGGCAGTTGTTTGGAATCTTCTCCACTTGTAGATGATCTTCTGGACAGTCGACTGATTGATTTCAAATTGTTTGGAGATCTTTTTAAATCCATTCCCAGACTCGTAGGCATCTATAACCTTCTTTCTGAAGGCATCAGAGAGCTCTTTTGATCTAGGCATGGTGATGCCGCACACTTCAACAACAAAGAGCAAACCAAACTAAATGTCTGAGGTTTAAATAAGACAGGTTCCTCCAAGATCCTCTCTAACGATGTTGTAATCATTTGCACCTGAGCTGCTGCACCTGATTCTAATTTTAGGTATTTGAAGGAGTGATATATGTAGGAGTGTACTTATTTTTTCCACATGCGAAATTTGCATTTATGTGTATTTAAATTATACAATGGACTACAAAATGTAAATGTTTCATGATATTTGTTATATTATATCACCTTTATCTATCAATATTGTTGAAATGAAGATAAAATAGCTGCATGTTGAAATATGTTGAAAAAGTCAAAACTTTACATGGGGTGTACTTACTTTTTCACGTGACTGTATATATATATATATACCTCCAGGCCATCCTGCCAGCCAATACAATAGTAGTTAAATGGTATAACATGATGAATTAACAATGGTTAAAGAGAGTGACATGAAATTGATAGATGATGCAAGATGATGTGTGGTTCAGCCTGCCCTACAGAGAATACCATATGACGTTCAAACCTGAAGAAGGTGTAACCAGAGTAGAGATCAGGTGTGAGACGTAGACTTGGGTAGTTACGAATCCCTGGCTGAATTGTCACAAAGGCCATAGCAATAATGACCAGCAGCACAGGGAGAAACAGGGTCATGAATGCTCCCTTCCAGTCCCGACGCCATCTGTGTAGGCGGAGGAGGAACAGGCCAGCCACCTGCTGCGCCATTCGCGACAGGCCTGTCAGCCGTTCCATTGCCTGTTCTGGGGGAGCCGTGACTTCGTTGCATTCCAATGTCATACATGAAGAGTGCTTGGTGCCATCCACATTGGTTTCCCTGGAAGTTTCCTCATAGTTTGCAATGCCATTAACTGCAAAGATGACACAAAATAATTTCGTATTAGATACAAAATGTGTGATGGTCTATTGTTACGGCCAAAGAGGTTATATTTGAGATATATATGTATGTATATATATATATATATATATATATATATATTATATATATATATATATATATATATATATATATATATATATATATATATATATATATATATATATATATATATATACATATATATATACATATATATACAGTCACGTGAAAAAGTAAGTACACCCCATGTAAAGTTTTGACTTTTTCAAAATATTTCAACATACAGCTATTTGATCTTCATTTCACCAATATTGATAGATAAAGGTGATATAATATAACAAATATCATGAAACATTTACATTTTGTAGTCCATTGTATAATTTAAATACACATAAATGCAAATTTCGCATGTGGAAAAAGTAAGTACACCCCCACAGTTATCACTACTTCAAATACCTAAAATTAGAATCAGGTGCACCAGCTCAGGTGCAAATGATTAGAACATCGGTAGAAAGGATCTTGGAGGAACATGTCTTATTTAAACCTCAGACATTTAGTTTGGTTTGCTCTTTGTTGTTGAAGTGTGTGGCGTCACCATGCCTAGATCAAAAGAGCTCTCTGAGGCCTTCAGAAAGAAGGTTATAGGTGCCGACGAGTCTGGGAAGGGATTTAAAAAGATCTCCAAACAATTTGAAATGAATCATTCGACTGTCCGGAAGATCATCTGCAAGTGGAGAAGATTCCAAAAACTGCCAACTTGTTCAGGCCAGGCTGCCCCAGCAAGTTCAGCCCGAGAGCAGACCGCAAGATGCTGAAAGAAGTCTCTAAGAACCCTAGAATGTCATCACGGGACCTACAGGTATCTCTTGCCACTGTTAATGTCAAAGTGCACGAGTCTACCATTAGAAAGAGGCTGCACAAATTTGATCTACATGGGAGGTGTGCCAGGAGGAAACCTTTGCTGTCCAGAAAGAACATCAGGGCCAGACTAAAGTTTGCCAATGAACACCTCGGCAAAGACCAGCACTTCTGGAACAATGTGCTCTGGACAGATGAGTCAAAGGTAGAGCTATTTGGCCACAGTACCAGAAGACATGTTTGGCGAAAACCAAAGACAGCATTTGACAACAAGAACCTGATACCAACTGTAAAGCATCATGGTGGAAATATTATGGCTTGGGGCAGCTTTGCTGCATCAGGGCCTGGGCAGCTCACCATTATAGAATCCACTATGAATTCTTCATTGTACCAGAGGGTGCTTGAGGATAATGTGAGGCTATCTGTTGGAAAGTTGAAGCTCAACCAAAGGTGCACCTTGCAACATGACATTGACCCTAAACATACCAGTAAATCCACCAAGGAATGGCTGAAAAGAAAGAAATGGAGGGTTCTGGAATGGCCAAGTCAAAGCCCGGATCTAAATCCCATCAAAATGTTGTGGGGAGATTTGAAACGTGCTGTGCATGCAAGAAACCCCTCAAACATCTTAATTTGTTGTTGAGTAAATTATTGCAAAGTCAATTCTCATTGTTTTTTGTTCAATTAGATCACCTTATCCATAGATACTGTATAAATGAAGATCAAATATTGATATGTCCACATGTGTTAAAAAGATTTTTAAAAACATTTCATCGGGGGTATTTCCTTTTTCCACATGCAAAATTTGCATTTATGTTTATTTAAATTATACAATGGACAACAAAATGTAAATGTTTCATGATATTTGTTATATTATATCACCTTTATCTATCAATATTGTTGAAATGAAGATCAAATAGATGTATGTTGAAATATGTTGAAAAAGTCAAAAGTTTACATGGGGTGTATTTACTTTTTCATGTGACTGTATATATATATATCATATTGTTATACAGACTTGGCATTTAATATGGAATCTTTTTTTTTCTTGACTTGGGTTTACTTTCTGAACTCAGTATATCAATCTGGTGCGTTTCTTTTACCCTTCGGTGATGTCTTTGTTGAAAGAACCATGTCACTGATTGTCTTTCGCAGCAAGAAGTCAATAACAGGATTATATCACAGGACAGGTACATTTGACGTTTGGCTTCACAATCGGGTATATAACGGTTGTTGCGTTCTGTATTAGTGGAAAACAACTGCTGCACGTCTACAAAAGTTATTGCCGCTTCCTCTGGAGATGGTCCGTCAACTTGACAATGCTGTTTGTCATGGAGTGGTGGCTTTACGAAATTCTGGCATGAAACAGCATGCTATTGCTCGGCAGTATGGCATCACTCAAGGTCTCAAGGTCAGGTGTCAAAGATCCTGAAACGAAATGCTCAGAGGGGTGTCTCTACTCCAATACCGAGGCCAGCAGGTCCACGCAGAACCACAAGGAGAGATGATCGCCAGCTGCACCGGTTAGTCTGTAATGGCCATACCAAGTCAGCTAATCGGCTTCGGGCTGAGTGGCAGCAACTGACAAATGTGACTGTATCCAGAAGACTAGTCAACCAACGACTGGTTCAAGCAGGCTATCGTGCCAGGCGTCCCCTGAGAAAGCCACGCCTGACCAGACAACACAGCCAGCGCCGATTGCAGTGGGCCAGAGAGCACCGTCAATGGCAGCCAGGACACTGGAATCACGTGACCTTCAGTGACGAGTCTAAATTTCTGGTCTATCGTCAAGATGGCCGCGTCCGAGTGCGCAGACAAGTGCATGAAGCCCACAACGAAGATTGTATAGTGCCAAGAGTCCAAGCTGGAGGTGGTGGGGTGACGGTTTGGGCTGCTTTTCATGCAGGGGGCAAAACTGACCTGGTTGTTCTGAATGGAAACCTGAACCAGTTCAAGTACAGGGTCATTCTGGAAGAAACATTGCTTCCATTTGCTCATGCAGCCTTTCGAGGAAACTTTGTCTTCCAAGATGACAATGCACGACCTCATCGTGCTCGCATGATCCAACACTTTCTTGCTGACCATGGTTTAGAGCATATGGTGTGGCCTGCCATGTCCCCGGATATGAATCCGATAGAGAACGTGTGGGCAGAATTAACGCGTCAAATCGACAACTTGGACCAGCAGCCGACCTCTGTGCATGAATTGCAGCAGGCAATTGTCACTGCATGGCAAGCGATTCCTGTCCAAACCTTGGCAAATCTCGTGAACAGCATGCCTCGACGTGTACGTGCTCTCCTGAATGCTCGTGGGGGTTACACGAAGTACTGAACTGTAATTTTACTGTCCATAATCCCAGTCATAATTTAACTTTTGTTTTTGTTGAATTTTTTTTTGGCTTATGTGAAAAATAAAGAGATACTTCTGGAAAACGTACAGAAGTTTAACACAGTACTGTCCGTGAATTGAGTTCGATATCAGTTTACATCACTTTCAAAGATCAATTTATTTGCTTCTAAATGTCAAATGTGGTTTTTGTTTCTTTTAAAGGTCACATTAACAAAATCTAGAATAATTTCAATATAATTCCAATGAACTTTTGGTTCTAAGTCATCTTGAAAAGTAAGTTCACCCCCACAAAAAAAATATTCCATATTAAATGCCAAGTCTGTATATATATATATATATATATATATATATATATATATATATATATATATATACATATACATATATATATATATATATATATATATATATATATATATATATATATATACACATATATATATATATAACCAAATAAATAAATTAATATATATATATATATATATTGTTATATATATACAGTCATCCCTCGTTTATCGCGGGGGTTACGTTCCAGAACCCCCCGTGATAGGTGAAAATCCGCGAAGTAGAAACCATATATTTATTTTATTATTTATATATATTTTAAGCCTTTAAAAACCCTCCCCATACTCTTATAAACCTTTCCCACGCTCTTATAAACCCTTTCTACACTCTTAAACACACTTTTGAGACCCATCCTTACGTATTAGAAAAATACGCGTGATTCTTTGTCTACTCATTTATAATGCGTATTTTATTTCGATTTACTGTAATATTCTTTTAATATAGGTTTTAATTAATGTGTTATATTTTTATTTTTATTATTATTAATTTTTTAGGCTAGAAAATGCTTATTTTACCACAAAAATAATTCAAATAAAAAAAAAAAAAATACCTATAGGCCGCAGAATCCCGCGATGTAATGAAAAATCCGATATATAATTTTACATATACTAGCGAGAAAAACCCGCGATGTACTGAAGCCGCGAAAAGTGAAGCGCGATATAGCGAGGGATGACTGTATATATATATATATTGTTATATATTGTTATATATATATATATATATATATATATATATATATATTGTTATATATTGTTATATATATATATATATTGTTATATATATATATATATTGTTATGTCGGTTGGGTAGTGACGACTTTACACCAGGTATATTTGTATAGGTAGCCTGCTACGATTGTCGTGTAGAAACCACCATGTAATAAGTACCTGCTTAGCCTGGATGTCGGATAAGTTGTATATCTGTCCCTGTCACGAGGGGGCGGGGCATGTTAACCAGGTTACGGAATATGGATAAATTATCCCTTGTACGTCTTACCCTTGGTGATTTATCCTTTGTCCCAACTTCCCGCTGCCTTCAACATATCTCCCACAACTCCCATCGGCCCTCCTGCTTTTCTACTCTTCGTTGCTTTTATCGCTTCCTCAACGTCCTTCTCAGTTATCTTCTCTGCCGGTCCTAAAACTGGGTTACTCTCGATGTTGCCATCCCATTCATTCTCTGCATTCAACAGCATTTCCATATATCTCTTCCATCTTCCTTTATTTCCATCTGGGTCCACAAAGATTTGTCCCACTTCATCCTTCAAGCAACTCACCCCCATCACATCACACCTCTCTTTCACTATCTGCTTTGCAATCCTGAATCCTGCTCTCTGGCCCTCTTCCGAATCCAAGCGTTCTCCGAACAATTTCCTACATGCCTCCTGTGCCTTTGCTCCCTCTTTCTTTGCAGCCTTCTTGGCTGCCTTATAACTTTCATGTTCTGCCTCTTCTGCCCCTGTACCCTTCGCCTTCTGCCATTCATTGAACTTCTTCCTCTTCTCATCAATCCTATTTCCAACTTCATCATCCCACCACCATGTTTCCGAATGCCTCGGTGGTCCTTTAGTCCATCCACGTACCTCACCAATGGCTCCCAACAGACTATATTTCATTGACATCCAACCACTTTCAATCTCAACCACATCATCCTCTACCATACTCAGCCTCTCTTTTTATGCCTCCCTCACTGTCACCTCCTTCAACCTCCACACCTTCATTCTTGGTTGGTACTTCACCCGCCGAGGTCTCCTCGCATCTTTCACCCTTATGTCGCAGACAACCAAGTGGTGCTGTGAAACAGACTCCTCCCCCGGGATCACCTTTGTGTCCCGGTGGTGCCCCCTATCTCGCCTGCGCACCATCACGTAGTCAACGGTTGTCGTCGACCCACCTAACGTGTATGTAACAAGCTTATTATCCGATTTCTGGAACTGAGTATTACAAATCAACAAATCAGCTCCATCAGCAAACTCCAAAATCCTTTCACCTTCTCCATTCCTCACACCGTGAACTCCCTCAAAACCGTCCATACTCCTTCCCACATGTCTATTTAGGTCTCCTCCTAGCACAACAACTGCGGAGCATATCACGAGATGACGTTCACCAACAGCTTTCCAATCATCATTTTCACCATCATCAACCTTTCACTCACTCCAGTCACACTCACCACACTGTCTTCAAACTCCTCAGAAAACAGGACACCAAATCCATTCACGCCCTCCGGGTACCCTTGCCACACAAACTTGTATTTCTGTCCCAGCCTACCCTTCACCATTCTCACACCACTTCCCTTCCATCTCGTCTCCTGCACACACCATATGTCCACTCTTCTTCTGACCAATACTTCCACCACTTCTCCTGATCTCCCTGTCATTATCTCTACATTCCATGTCCCAAACCTCAGAAACCGATCTCCACGTGGAGCATCAGACGTTTCGTCATCATAAATGGAGTGATTTCCACCCTTGCTTCGATCGGGTTCCCCACCTTGATTTTTGACGAGAGGGAGTGAGGACCCCCACGGGGTACTTCGGGCTGTACCCTGCCCATACAACACAACAACAGGCATTTTAAGGCCATTTTCCCTGCAAGAGCGGGGGTTAGCCTTGCGGTCCCCATGACAATCTTCTCCAAATTGTCATGGCTCCCTTTTTGAGGTAATGTTTTATGGCCGGATGCCCTTCCTGACGCCAACCCTTTGAGTCGCCTCTTACGACATGCAGGGATATGGTGTACCTATTCTAAACCGAGGTACACACCGTGATCATTCATCCCAGCAAGCTGGTACTCAATTTGCCGACCTCGGAAGGATGACAGGCTGAGTCAACCCCCCTGACGTTAATTCAGCGATCGACCGGGATTAAAACTCAGGATCCTAGGATCCCAAGCCGGCACCCTAACCGCTAAGCCAACACCAGGCTTTGCGGTACAAATCTTGTTGCGTATGCGGCACAAATCTTATAAAATCCTTCTCCGGCCTACAGATGATATTCATCGATGTCATCTATATCCTTAAAGCATTTTCCACCCCTCCCCATGGATGCGACACACAAACTTTGTTCCGTACCAGTATTCAGAATGATCAATGCAGTTAAGTGTTCCATACAAACTTACTGTGGGGTTTCTCAGTATCGTTGACATAGTTTTCTTCCTCTTCATTATCAACCATTCTCATAAACACCTATAAAGACAAGTATTTTTAAACCATGTACCCCTCCCTCATCTATAGTTGGCTAAACAAACATTTAAATCACAATCATGTTGTTTCCATTATACTCACGTCTTCCAACGTGGTATTGGTAATCGAAAACGAAACCAGGCCCAGGTCCTGAAGCTTGTTTTGCAAGTCTTGGAAGAGAGCTTGTCCACATCTCGGCTCAGTGAGGAAGTATGCAGGGAGAGCATACATCATTTGAGATTTGGAATCCTCCAACAGCTGTGCCGCAGGAATATGAGTGCAAATCAGGTTGGTCACACTCTCTGTGTCGCAAGACAGGGCTGCCTGGAAAGAAAAGGATGAAGAAACAACTCAAAAGGATTTACCCTTGGCCAGATAGTGTGAAACGAAAGGCCAGAAAAAGCAGCAAATCAATGAAGCAAGTGAAGCACATGAGTAGGCCAGGTTGAACGCATATTAAGACAACTAACATCTCACAACTATTGGGGATGCTTCTTCACGGTGGTTGTATCCACCCGTCCCCCCCAATGCAAGTTGGGGACCCAATCTTCCCCCATTCTTCTCTACTGCCTGAATTCGTCAAGGTAGTGCGGTCGTAGTCAGAGTGCCCATCGGTCCCCATGGATCGGCCTTTTCCCTCTTGTCTCTTTTCTCTCTAACTCTGTTGTGGCTCTAACTACGTGAAAGCGGGGGTACACTCTCCTGGATGCGGGTAGGGGGGGACGGGGACGTGGTCCCTGGGTTGCTCCTGCAAGTTTGATAGGCCTCATCCATGCCACAGGCTTGTTCGGAAGAACTTTCCGGGGCGATACAACAACAACTAACATCGTAATGGACACTCCAACTCTCTCTCCAGTACCAACCTGCTTTGCTAAGCTCAGCATGCTGCCCTGGCCATAGTTTTCCTTCAGCTCGAGGAGAGTTCCACAGCACGTGAGGCACCCCTGTTTCAACACAGCGATACGATCGCTCAAGACCTCTGCCTCATCCAGGTGATGCGTAGATAAAATAATCGTCCGGCCTGAAGAATTACACGAGACAAAGTTTTGTGAAGACAAAGTTTCATTTCAAAAACTTGTAAAGTGGGGCTGAAATGCTGGGGCAAATGTTTCTTACCAACCCGGTGGTTCAAAATGACATCCCAAATTCCACGTCTGGAGCATGGGTCTATACCACTTGTAGGCTCGTCTAGAATAACCAGTGATGATCCTCCGATGAAGGCAATACTGATGGAGAGCTTGCGCTTCATGCCACCCGAAAGTTTGCCTGCCAATTTGTTCTCATGTTCTTGTAGGCCCACGTTTTTCAGAAACCTTTGGTAAATAGGACGTTCAAGTGAAATAGGCAGAAGTCATCCAGAAATGATTTTGATAAGGAACATTTGACAAAAACTATTGCTATAAGGGTTGATCGAAACAAAACCATTGATAAACATGATGATTAAACAAATTTCATTCAAAGGGACTTCTATGTCTGGTGAAATCTATCTATATGTATGTATGTACGTATCCACCAGGCCCACTTGAGGAGAAAGAATCCGGACCAAGCAGCGTCAACCAGATTCCAGTGCGACACGTGCGGGAGACCGTGTGCAACTGCGGCTGGCCTCGCTGCGCTTCTCATGCTCGCCACAGGACATGATAACCCAACAGAAACCAACCGAATCCTGTTCATGTGACTTCCATTATCGTGTACAGTATGTACGTATTTATGTATGTTTATGTTTGTATGTATGTATGTCCGCTCTTCACACATTGGTTGGACAGCTGACACGACACCACCCACAATTGTAATCTGGAATACTTGACCCAAAGTACCCAGAGGAAACAAAAGACTCCCCCCCCCCCCCAACCCCATGGAGGACCCAAATGACCCCCAAGACCCATAGGACCCAAAATACCGAAAAGACCCCAAGGAACCAAATGACCCCAAGGACCCAAACGACATTGAGGACCCAAACGACCCCGTGGACCCAAACGACCCTGAGGACCCAAAAGACCCCAAGGACCCAAAAGACCCAATGGACCCCAAAGACCTCGAAGACCCAAAAGACCCTTAAATAACCCAAAACACTGAAGGCCGAAAATATCCCGATGGCCCAAAATACCCCAAGGACCCAAAAGATGCCAAGGACCCGAAGATGCAAAAGACCCCAAGGACGTAAAATACATTGAGGACCCCAAATAAGCTTAGCAGCCAAAAGACCCCGATGACCGAAAAGACCCTGAATATCCAGAAGATCCAGAAGACCCAAAAGACCAAAAAGACCCTCAAATACCCCAAAGACCCAAAATATCCCAAGGGCCCCGAAAACCCAAAATATCCTGTAGACCCAAAAGACCCAGAGGACCCAAAATTCGTAAGGCTGAGGCTTCAAACTTTGGCACACTCACGACGCTGTACAGTCAAATAAACGTTTCCAACCCATCATTTTTGACGAGCTTTTCTACTAGTGTTCATAAAAAAATATAAAGGAAACAAGAACGGCTCTCAGTAGAGAACATACCTCTGTCTGGTTGGCCCATATCACTCAATGGTGAAGAATCACTTAAAAGATTCTACTAGCTGGATCCGGATCTTCACCAAAATTGAATCGATTCTTCTTTGTCACACACACAACCTGTCCACCAAGTTTCGTCCAAATCCGTCCATCACTTTTTGAGATATCCTGTTATATGTTGGTTTCACCCGTATCACTCAATGGTGAAGAATCACTTAAAAATTAAATAATTCTCATATCCGAAGCCATATTCAGATCTTCACCAAAATCGAATCGATTCTTCCTTGTGACACACACAACCTCTCTGCCAAATTTCGTCCAAATCCATCCACAACCTTTTAAGATATCTTGTTCACAAACAAAGAAACAAGAAGACTTTATGCCGAGCACGATATTTGCAAAATCGCTCCCCCCCCCCCCCCCCCCCCCATCACAATAGGTGGCAGTTTATCCAGCAAATTGTCCATTTCATCAAGATCAAAATTAACAATCTCGATCAAAGCTCAGGTTAATTCGATGAAAAGTGACAATTTTTCAGATGAAAATTGATGATTTTGGAAGTTTGGTCTTGGGTTGACCTTTGACCCTTTGACCTCAAAAATATTTTGTTTCCTAATTCAGTGAGGCAATACGCAAATGCTGTTCAATTTTCAAGTCAATTTCCCGAAAATTGACGATTTGCAGATTGAAATTGAAGATTTTGGAAGTTTGACCTGAGTTGACCTTGACCTTTTGACTTCAAAAATAGTTGGTTTACATATTGAATTAGGCACTATGCAAATGCTGTTCTATTTTCAAGTCAATCGGATGAAAATTAACGGTTTATCAGATAAAAATTGATGATTTTGGAAGTGTGACCTTGAGTTGACCTTTGACCCTTAGACCTCAAAAATAGTTTCCCAATTCAGTGAGGCAATATACAAATGCTATTCAATTTTCCAAGTCAATTTCCCAAAAATTGACAATTTGCAGATGAAAATTGATGATTTTGGAAGTTTGACATGAGTTGACCTTTGACCTTTTGGCTTCAATAATAGTTGGTTTCCATATTGAATGAGGCACTATGCAAATGCTGTTCTATTTTTTTTAATTTTTTTTTTGTATACAAGATCGAGGCTCGTGAAAGAGCTAACATTAATCACACAAAAAAGTCAAACCGACACATGAAACACAAAAAATAAGGGGAGCGGTAGACAAGATGGGGAGAGAGGGGGAAGGACACAAACACAACATTTGAGAGCAGGGACATCGGGAGAAATGTGGGAGGGGGAGGGCTTGGGGGGAGGTGAGAGAGGTATAAAACATATGAACACTGCAAGGACTTCCAGGAAAGAAGTTGAAATTTCCCCAAAAAAAAAAGAAGTGTATCTGGGGTGAATTAGCGGGGGCAGAAAAGATCAAGGTTTTGGATGGGGGAAGATAAGAGATGGTGGTGAACAGCTGTTTTAAAGACCTGGAGGGAGGTGTGGGATTGAAGGGAGTGGGGGAGTTTATTCCAGAGGTGGGAGAAAAGGGGAATGAAGGAGTGAACGTGAGCAGAGAGCCTATATTTTGGCAGTTTAACCATAAGAGGGTTGCAGGCAGATCTTGTGCGACCTGTAGGAATATTTGGGGGACAGAGCCCAGAGAGAGCTGGAGGAGCAAGGCCGGAGAGGAGTCGGTAGAAGACAGAAAGACCACCCAACCTGCTTACGGTGAGTAAGTGAAAGGCCCTCGGAGTTAACTTAATCGCAGGGGATTCCAATGATTCTGAAAGCTTTGGCGTCAACAGCGTGAAGCCGAGCTAGGTGTGAGGCAGGAGCACCAGCCCAGAGGGGGGAACAGTATTCCATTGAGCTGCGGATGAAAGCCTTGTATGTGGTGAGGAGCTCAGGAACGCCAAGGAAGGACTTCGCACGACGGAGGATGCCCAGTCGGCGACTGGCTTTGGAGGCCAGCTTGGAAATGTGGTTTTCCCAAGAAAGATCATGGCAGATAGTGAGACCCAAAAGCTTGAGCGACAGAACTTCTTGGAGAGGATTGTTGAGAAAGTAGATGGGAGGGTTGTCCAGTCGGTCTTTTCGGAGAGACATTGTAAGAGTGTGAGATTTTTCAGGATTGAAAGACATGTTCCACTTGTTTGACCAGTCTGTGATTTTGTCCAGGTCTGCAGAGAGTGAGGAGGCTGCAGACTGCCGATCTGACGGATGATGAATGGAGCGGCAGACAGTGGAGTCATCAGCAAAGAGATAGAGAGGATTTTCCAGAGAGTCGGAGAGATCATTGATGAAGACCAGAAATAGCACAGGGCCCAGAACACTACCTTGGGGAACTCCAGCCAGAAAAGGAAGGGGAGATGAGAGAAATCCATTCAGGGCCACATGTTGCCTATGACCAGAGAGGAAGTCCGCAAGCCATGAGTGGAGATTTCAATGGATACCATTGGAGGAGAGTTTGGTGAGCAGAGCTGGGTGCCAAACCGTATCGAAGGCACGTGATATGTCAAGTGAGACAGCTCTGATTTCCTGTTTGGCATTGAGGACCTCCATCCATTGCTGAGACAGCAGAAGCAACATGTCCAGAGTAGAATGACCTGGTCTGAATCCAAATTGATGATCAGAGATCAAGCCATTGGAGAAGAGGAAGGATTTGATATCCGAAGCAATGATGGATTCCATGACTTTGCTGATAATTGGAAGCAGGCTGATTGGTCTGTAGTTGCAAGGATCTGTTTTTGCACATTTTTTGTGTAAAGTGGTAATGTTTGCTGATTTCCAAGATGCTGGCAGATGACTTTGAACAAAAGAGAGGGTGAAAAGAACAGAGAGAGGGTGAGATAGAGCAGCAGAGCAGGATTTTAGGACCTGTGGGCTGATGCAGTCTGGTACAGTTGCAGAATCAGAGTTGAGGTTTGACAAAAACTTCTCCACTTTGTCAGGAGCGTTTTCGATTTTAAGTCTAATTTTAAGTCTTTTTCAGAGATTTTAAGTCAATCGGATGAAAATTAACGGTTTGCATATGAAAGTTGATGATTTTGGAAGTTTGACTGAGTTGACCTTTGACCTTTTGACCTCAAAAATAGTTGGTTTTCCACTTTAGTGACTCAATATACAAATGCTGTTCAATTTTCAAGTCAATCGGATTTAAAATGGCGATTTTAGAAATGTGACCTCCAGATGACCTTTGACCTCAAAATCAATAGGCTTCTCAATTGTGACGACCTATATAACAAGGTGAAGTTTCATGACGATCGGTTTAGAATTGTGACCTGTAGGCCGGTGACAAACAGACAGACAGACAAACAGACAGACAGACAAACAGACAGAATAGCAAACGCAACCGACCAATATACTTGAAGAATCTTCGATTTTGCAAGTAACAAACAAACGGACAAACGGACAGACAGGGACGAAAACATAACCTCCATCCACCTTTGGTGGTGGAGATAATGATAGACGATGCTTTCTTGTCTATCTGTCTACTTGTCTGTGAGCATGATATCTTAAAAAGTTGTGGATGGATTTGGACGAAACTTCGTGGTGTGACAATGACGTGTGAGAATGACGAATTGATTCGATTTTGGTGAAGATGCAGACCTAGCCTATCAGTGGGATATAAAACATAAATGTTCAGCCTGGTGGAGGTATGCACTCTACTGAGTGCCATTCAAGTTTCATAATGAAGTAGTGTGCAAAGGAATAAAGTAACAAACAAACGGACAAACATTGCCTCCCCCCCCTTCACATGCCTCCCCCCCCAAAGCCCTCTCCCTCCCACAGATCTCTCGATGTCTCCATGTCTCTCGGTCCCTGCTCTCAAATGTTGTGTTTGTGTCCTTCCCCCTCTCTCCCCATCTTGTCTACCGCTCCCGATGTTATTTGTTTTATGTGTCTGTTTGTCTTTCTGTGTGATAAATGTTCGCTCTTTCACGAGCCTCGATCTTGTATACAAAAAAAAAAAGAAAAAGAAAAAAAAAAAAAAAAAAAAAAAAGGTCAAAGAAACAATGAATTTCCTTGAATGAGGTGGAAAATGTGTTGTTTTTGACTCCATTAATTATTGACTGCCCTTTATTTTTTTTGTATATTGAATCGAGGCTCGTGAAAGAGCTGACATTTACTTCACAAACAAATCAACCAGACAAACAAAATATATAAAAAGAGGGAGCGGAAGACAAGAGAAGGGGAAGCACACAAACACTTGAGAGCACACAACATTTAAGAGCAGGGAGATGTGTGGGAGGGAGAGGGCTTGGGGACAGGAGGCGTGGGAAGGGGGGGGGGGGGGGGTGGGAGAAGTATAAAACACAAGGACACCAAGGACTTCCAGGACAGAAGTTGGTATTTCAAAAAGTGGAATTGGGGTGAAATTATCGGGGATATAAAAGATCAAGGTTTTGGATGGGGGAAGATAAGAGATGGTGGTGAACAGCTGTTTTAAAGACCTGGAGGGAGGAGTGGGATTGAAGAGAGTGAGGGAGTTTGTTCCAGAGGCGAGAGAAAAGAGGAATGAAGGAGTGAAGGTGAGCATTGATTATTGATTTCCTTTGATTATTGATTGATTTCCTTTGATTATTGATTTGATTGATTATTGATTGATTGATTATTGATTGATTATTGATTATTGATTTCCTTTGATTATTGATTGATTTCCATTATTGATTATTGATATTGATTATTGATTTCCCAACTGAAAATCCGTTCAGCTCTGAGTGGGAATGTTTTACCGAAACTTCTGTTGTAATTTTAGAAAATGCCATTTTTCAGACTTACAAACTTTCTCAAAAGCAATTGCTCATTAAAAAGTTGGACTTACTCATTAACCTCATTCTCTTTTTCCTTCTTGGAGGAAAATGGTGCTTTGAGATGTCTGTATAGCACAAGATGATCCCTGACGGTGAGGCTTGGAAAGAGAATATCTTGCTGGAGGCAAACTCCCAGGGTGGATTTTGAATCTTCGTGGCCATTCTCCGATTGATTTTTCACAAACACGTAGCCTGAGCTGGGCTCATACAGGCCTGTCAGAAGTGCTCTGTGTCAGGTGAGGAGTGAGGAGGGGGGAAAATAATGAAAAAAAATTAATGAAAGTAAGTATTAAATTTCCAAAATTCCCAGCATTTAAATCTTCAAAGCAAGCGCAGCACTTGAGGTGTATGTTTAAAACGCAAGCGACTGAATTGTCATTGTCACTGGGATTTGACAATCAGAAATGGATGATTGCGTTGTCTTGCAGCAGATCATTTTGTGTTTTTGTAACTGCAACTTATTTTTTAAGACGAGAAAAATATGCACAGGTATCAAAAGCCAGGGTACCTGGTCAGATTAGAATAAAACTGGTTTGTGGCTTCAGCAGGTGCTTCTATTAAGGATACTCAATCTTTTTGAAGGGATGTTCAGGTGACAACATTATTTAAACTCACTTGAAAAAAATAAAAAATGTTCATGTCTTTTCTTTCTTTCCCCACCAGCCCCCAGTCAACTCTGTCAGCTTTCTTTCCCCACCCAATATCATTGACCAGTAATTGTGACCGGGGGAGGGACACATCACAGCGGGGGATGCTCGTCAGTGGCTATATAAGCCAGCCGTGGAGAGTGAGTCGGTCAGGTGAGAGTTTGTCAGTGACTCGCAGTTGGTGAGTCAGTCAAGGATGGGGTCAGCACCGGAGATGAGGCAAGCGAGAGCCAGAGGCGGAGAGGAAGTGGAGTCAGTCAGAGCAACAGGAAAGGATGAGGATGAGGTCGGTGCCGACCTGAGTTTTGCAATCGGCTCAGGTCGAGCGTGTCACTGCATGAGCCATTCAGCTGCAGCAGGAGCCAAGGGTCCCATCTTGTAAACCAATTGGCACCTCACAGGCACTTCAAATTGAAAACACTGCTCCACATTCACCTTCATTTTTCTCTGATTCTTTAATATTGACTGTGTTCTTGAACAAGTCTGTGCATGTTAAGTTCGACTAAGATAGAGGCACTGGCCTTCTTGCCATTCTGGGTTTTCTTCTTTATCTTAATTGCATTGATTCACTGATCCTGGTGGTGCACCTGGTGCTGGTGCACAAACAGCCTGGTGTTGGCTTAGCGGTTAGGGTGCAGGCTTGGGATCCTTGGATCCTGGGTTCGAATCCCGTTCGATCGGTGAATTAACACCAGGGGGGTTGACTCAGCCTGGCATCCTTCTGAGGTCGGCAAATTGAGCACCAGTTCACTGGTTATTCCCCGTGTGTCGCAAAAGGCGACTAACAGGGTTGGTGGCAGGAAGGGCATCCGGCCGTAAAACATTGCTTCAAAAAGGGGACCACGGTGCCCAAAAAAAAGGGCCAAACCTCGCTCTGTGGGGAAACATGGCCTCTAAATGCGGTTCTTTCATTGATTCACTGATCCTGGTTATCCTGGTTGTTACTCATTAAACCTGTTCTGCTTTAGCATTACCACTGGGGATTCATTTAAGCCGTGGAATTGCCCTCCAGCGTAACCGAATGTACGAGCTGAACTCAAAGCAGAGCCAAATGAAATAATCGTTAATTCCTGGCATGGCAGAGTCGCTGCAGATCACGTCTCTGCTCGGTGTCTTAAGAGTTCATCTCCGGCGGTCTGGCACCGCCCATTAGGAAGACCGAGTACATGACAATACTGTTACCGATACCAACAATTATACCGATAACTTTGCTAATATTGATATTAATATTATTAAACTTGCATTCAATTTGAAAAACTACACCAGTTATTCTCAGATCAAAATACAATTGACCTTGTGATGCCACAATGGACACCATTTAGAGAGGTAGAGTCACGAAACACCATTCATGCGGAGAAGCCATAAGGGACACCAGAGTAGGCTGTGAACCTCAGTTGTTCACATTGTAATCAAAGCCAATTCCACTTACATGGTCGTGCTCTTTCCAGCACCGTTGTGGCCTATCAGGGAAGTGATTTGATTTTCAAAGAATTCCACACTTAGATTTTTCAGTGCTGCATCGTTCCTTTTGTTGTAATATTTTGCGACATCTTGCAAGGCAACACCAACAACATGCATTGGCACTTGATTTTTGGGGAGACCTAGAAAGAAAGTAAGGAATAGGAGGGATAAATGGAGACAGACAGGACCGACACTATAATAGCATTTGTACGAGACAGAGTGACATTCTGTACTCTAACGAGGTTCAAAGGTTAGTCTTTAACCACGCAGCCAGCTTCTGCAGAGGGAGAATTATTTATATCTTTGAGATGTTTGACACCATTATCTATCTATAATTCCAGTAATCTCTGTCTGTCTGTCTGTACGTTTGTTTGTCTGTGACGGCTGTTTCTCGACAACCACGGGTCCGATATACTTTTAACTTGCCAGGTATATTGCTGGGGACCCGAGGATGTGCCTTTTCAAGGTTTCATATTAATCGGACAATTACTTATCTATCTATAATTCCAGTAATCTCTGTCTGTCTGTCTGTACGTTTGTTTGTCTGTGACCGCTGTTTCTCGACAACCACGGGTCCGATATACTTTTAACTTGCCAGGTATATTGCTGGGGACCCGAGGATGTG
Source organism: Myxine glutinosa (assembly GCF_964187855.1). Taxonomy (NCBI): domain Eukaryota; kingdom Metazoa; phylum Chordata; class Myxini; order Myxiniformes; family Myxinidae; genus Myxine; species Myxine glutinosa. The sequence continues at coordinate 177,612,414 of NC_136266.1, read as the reverse complement.
CCTTTTCAAGGTTTCATATTAATCGGACAATTACTTACCGAGCTATGTCCAAAAAACGATTCAACCAATCAGAGAGCAGCGAACGATCGCGTGTGCCGAACGTGGCGGGCACACTCTGCCTCGGATGGCACATTTGAGAGCGTATTCATTTATTTCACGTTTGCAAACTATGTTGGCGTTAAACTATGTTTTACAACTAATAAAAACGAATTTGCGATTCATTCGCTTTCCTGCGCGTTTGTGCACGCGATGGCGATTTCTTTACCAAACTCCGGAAGCCGTTCGCTTTGGACCAAACCATTGCATGTAAATAGAGGGGGGGGATTGTCACCACTCGCAAGCCGTTCGCTTTGGACCAAACCATTTCATGTAAATAGAGGGGGGGGATATAATTTTAGATATAGATATAGTACGGGCATGCCCTAGTTATAAGCAATTTCATTAAATTCTGGGGACTTCCCCATTGCTTTGTCACACATTAAATGATGCAAACTTATCGTACTTTGCATCAAAACTCAACTAATTGAAATATATATATATATATATATACATATACATATACATACATATACATATACACACAATTCACATACATGTTTTGATATACAGTTTGTTTGCCCTGGTATTAGATTTCCCGATATCCTTTTCCAAAGTTCCTTCTTTTTATATTTACTTGTTTGGCAAACTTAAAATATTTATATGACTTTTTCCTCGTTTACAGTCTATGATGACATGTTTTGTTCCTTGAAGTCTTCAGGTTTATATGGACAGATTGTCGATAGAGCGTCCGAATGGATCCCAAATGTTCTCTTCTTACCTTTGTTTTAATTGGCATGTTAATTTATCCAAAAGCCTTGGCATGGAGCCAGGTTGTCCAATTATTGACTCCGTGATCCCGAAAGTCCCCTCTGCCAGAATAGGTTTGTCAGGGGAATCAACGTGACATACAAAAATCAACATGACATCACATGGCGACACCCAAAATTGGCGGAAATGTCTTCTCCCTGAAGTGCTACTTGAATTAAATAATTGTCAAAGTATCAGATTTATGCTTTAATTGGTGACGAACGGGCAATGTGAAAAGTATTTTACCATATAAATGAAATACTTATGTGGTCAAATTAATAACTGACACAACTAGATGGTATTCATATAATACTTACCCTGCGCAGTGAACTTGGCATGAGCCAACTCTTCTGTTTTTGAACGTTTCTTTTTTTTGTGATTCAATATGGCTGCCAGACCACGTGAGCGATGACATCATAAATTTATATTCTCTAATATAATTATGGCATCGATCATGCTCAATAAATTTCAAACTGATTAGACTAGGCGTTGTCCCTGTCGAATTATGACGTCATAATTATGGCACCAATGACGTCATCATTAACACCTATTCCCAAAGCAGAGGGCTTGACAAAAAAAAAAAAAAAAACACCTTTAGAGGCCATTTTTCCCCGCAAAGCGGGGGTTGGCCTTTTTCGGGCACCATGGTTGTTGTTGTTTTTGTTGGTCCCCTTTTTGAAGCAATGTTTTACGGCCGGATTCCCTTCCTGCCGCCAACGCTGTTTGTCGCCTTTTTACGACCAGTGAACTGGTACTCAATTAGCCGACCTCGGAAGGGATGACAGGCTGAGTCAACCCCTCTGGCGTTAATTCAGCGATCGACCGGGATTCGAACCCAGGATCCTGGGATCCTAAGCTGGCACCCTAGCTGGCACCAATGAGCCATGTTTAAAAAATTTTCCATGGAACGGTTTCGGAGATATAGAGATGCAACTTTTTTTCGCTTGTTCCAAGATGGTGCCTGTACCACGTGACCTATGACGTCATAATTATCATTTTAAAAATTCCACAGGAGGAGCCGCTCATATTCTGAAAATTTGGTGCCAATCGGACTAACAGTTGCAGAGGATTTTTTTTTCATACTGATCAGATCAAGCGTTGTACTTGTCGAATTATGACGTCATAATTAAGGCACCCATGACATCGTCATCAATATATCTTATTCCCCATGGGGAGTACTTGACAAGGAGCCTTGTTTCCATTTTTTCCATTGAGCGGTTTGGGAGATATAAAGGTGTAATGTTTTTCCAAGATGGCGTCCGTACCACGTGACCTATGGCGTCATAGTAATCTTTAAAATATTCTACTGGAGGAGGCCCTCCGATGGTGAAAATTTCATATCAATCTGACCAATGGGTTGCCGAGAAAATGAATTTTTAAAATGCAGACACGGCACACGTACGTACGCAACTGAATGCCGCTTTTCGCTTTGCGAGCGCAGGGTAATTATATTTTCACGAAAATCTGATTAAATGTGAGGTACAGGACATCATTGTCATGGAAACCAAGGGAATTCTTGCAGAAAAAAATTCTCCATGTGTAGGCGCTCCAATATTGATAGTTTTGTGTCAATCGCTCAGGCGGTTGTGGAGAAAGCAAATTGAAAATCGAATAAAGGTGAAAAAGTGAGGACGTCCGCCGATATTTCACAACAGGTCAAGGATGGTTGTGGACGCCTATTACTCGTTCGTTATCTCCTGAATCATTCATAAGAGATGGAAAATAGTTGAATAATACTATCTTTTATTCCATATAAGCAACTTCTATAGGACAACTTACCATTCTCCAAAGTGTCTCCTGTGACTGGATTGTTATAAGCGAAAGAAGGCAAAAAGTAGCAGTTTTGTTTGGATTTCTTGCCAAAAACTCCTCTCCAGTGAGCGGAAGTAAACAAAAAGTACCACGGCTTTTGCAGGCCACACTTTCCTGTAAATATGAAAAAATATCACAATATGGGGTTGGTGAGAGCGGTCAGGTAGAAACAAAATATACACTGCGAGCTAAACAACAAACGATTCACAGACTTAATCGAATGTTCTGGAATGTTATACTTTCCCTTTACATCCCTCCATGTCCCAATGCTTTACATCCAAATGTCAAACAAATCTTTAAATAGGTCGAGCACAAATATAAGCATTTATCATTTCATATTCTAGAAACTTATCTTGGAGATCAGTAGGACTTGAAAACAGAGTAATCTATAATAACAAAAGGCTGTGTGTGTGTGTGTGTGTTTGTGTGTGTGTGTGTGTGTGTGTGTGTGTGTGTGTGTGTGTGTGTGTGTGTGTGTGTGTGTGTGTGTGTGTGTGTGTGTCTCCTCCATAACTCCACAACCATGAAACCTACCGGCCCCAACCTTTGCATGCATACTTATCAAACTCAAAGGGAGTGCATGAAGGAAAACCGTGTTTGAGTTAAACACCCATTTGAAGCTAATTTAGGATGTGCTCATCACAAAAAATAACAAAAAAACCTTTGTGTCATCCTCGTCACCCACTGTCATATTGCTGTGTTCTTATGCCGCCATTTTATTTTGGCCTATTCAAATGTGCCTTGCCTTGGAAACACAATCTGCTCTCACGGATTTAATTAAATTATATTATCAAAATATTATTTCGCATTTGATGTGATCAGAGCAAGTCGTACGGACCAATTAAGTGTCAAAATCTGGAGTGAAATCTGGCATTCATACTAAAATATGCAATTTGGTGTCTGTCTGTCTGCTGATTTTTTGACTGCAATACATTCCGTCATTACTTATCCAATCTCAACCAAATGTGACAGGATGATGAAGGGTCACAGAATGAAGGATGTAGCGCATCCATTTCCCCCCCTCCCCAAGGGGGCTTCTCTGCGAAGGGGATTTCCACACCATAGCCGCCAATGGGGTTGCATGTTGAGGTGTATATCGATGTTAAGTTAGCTTTATCGTGGCGTTTTTCCAAGGCTGCTTTGAATAACAAAACTAATGATAATAGCATAATATTATTTAATGTTATCACAAAAAAATATTAATACCAATAATATCCCAACTCCCCAAGGGGTTTTTCTTCCTTGAACAAACGTCGAGTAAACATTTCTAAATAGCTTATCATACTATTTCCTTACCAAATTAAAAATATAATAAACCACAAACACGCATGATTTGCTTTTTAAACAGTCGCTAATGCTGTTTATAACACTAAATAAGGAAATTTGGAGGAATCCCGACATCCGTGAGGTATTGAGGTAAGTTTTACTTACAGAACTGAGCGAAGATCTACTGTACTCTATATACCCAACAATTGTTGGTTAAATAGCATGGCCCTTTCTGCCACTAACGTGGCATTTTTCGTTGCTAACTTTTGAACCTCGCTCCTGCTGTTCAACATTAAACTGAAAGGGAGGAAGCCTGGGTTGTGCTCATTTACCAAGCTGCTAGCTAACGCTTGCCAAGCCAGCAGTTCCTTAACGGTTTTGAATGGAGTGCTTGCTCGAATGCTTAAACCACTTGGCGATCTCTCCACTATAAACGTGGTAAATGAACACACACCCAATGTTCTTGAGACCCGACCATAGATTGACTGTAATCTATATACCACAAAAATGAATGACCCTTCCTGCCACTCCCGTAGTGTGCGGGTGTACTAGTCATACAAAAAAACGCAATTTGGTGTCTGTCGGATGATTTTTTTGACCACGATACATTCCGTCGTTCCTTATCCAATCTCAACCAAACTTGACAGGAGGACCAAGGGTCACACAATGAAGGTTGTAGCACATTCATTTGCCTCCCTCCCCACGGAGGTTTTCTCACCCGAGCGGGTTTTCCCCACCATTGCCGTCATTGGGGTTGCATGTTGAGGTTGTTACAGTTTCGGCACTTATTATTATTGTTGTTATTAATATTATTGTTGGTTCTAAGTATTATGGTTATTGTTGAATGAATATAAATGAATGATCGTTTTAAGGCCATTTTTCCCCGCTAGAGCGGGGGTTAGCCTTGCGGGCCCCATGACAATCATGGTTCCCTGTTTGAGGCAATGTTTTTATGGCCGGATGCCCTTCCTGACGCCAACACTTGGTCATGCTCTTACGATGCGCAGGGATACAGTGTGCCTATTCTGAATCGGGGTACACACCGTGATCATTCATCCCAGCAAGCTGGTACTCAATTTGCCGACCTCGGAAGGATGACAGGCTGAGTCAACCCCCCTGGTGTTAATTCAGCGATCGACCGGGATTCGAACCCAGGATCCAAGGATCCCAAGCCGGCACCCTGACCGCTAAACCAATGCCAGGTTAAATTGTTGTTTATTGTAAAATTATTGTAAAATTGTAAAATTATTGTTGCTTAAGGGAAATGGTTATTGTGGTTAAAAGGTTAAAAGCGCCCATGGAAAAGAGACAGGAAGCCGGAAGACGACGACCGAGAGAGGAAGAGGAGGAAGGCGTGAGGAAAAGGTGGAAGGAGACGCATGCCCTGCAGCTCTGTTGCGAGCGTGGTCGAGCGAACGTCGCGAGTGAACTTTGAGTCCGTGAAAGGAATCTCGGGCGATTGGTATTATCACTGGAGTATTGAAAAGCTTGCGTAGTCAGGTACCGGCTTGAGGCTCCGGAGAATCCTCGCCTAGAGGCGTCGGCTCGAGTAAGAGCCGTCCGCCATTTTGAACCTCGCGCGTCGTTCGCTGAAAAAGGTTTTTGCCGCATCAGCTTGTCTCACCCTTCGGTGGTCTGCTGGGGATGGGTGTGCACTAAAGCGGCGTTTGAAGATTACGCTGCGGTTCGCTGATTGAACGGTGAATGTGCACGTCTGGATCGCGTCTTTGGGATTTCCCTGTCCACCGCCAGTTCGCTGTTGGACTGGACCACGTGACGGTCCATGCCTTGCCTACACCTCCTTTCTCGCCTCTTTGCCTCATCGCCTCTTCGCCGGGGTCCCCGTTGAGTTATAGAGACACTGAGGAGTGTTCTGTTTCGTTCACTGGGAACGCAGTGAGTTCTGTTACTTGAGAGGATAGTACCATCTTAAGATATATTGATTGTATGGTTGATTGCTATCATTGTTGTATTGTTATTACTGTGTGCTTTTAATATATTCTTTGTTTGTGGATAACCATTGGTGTGGTTTCAATATTGATTTTGACACGGAATAACATATTTTTCTGCCGTGGTTCCTCTCGGGGTTCGGAGGTATACCGGGTCCAGGAGGTCGGGGAGGAACACGTAACAAGGTGTATATTCATGTTTATGAATATTTTAAGCAATGTGGACAGACAATGACACAGACTACTTTGTGATGTCACAGTAATTGGATTAAACACTTTTTAACCTACTACTACTACTACTACTACTACTACTACTGCACCAATTATTCTCACCTTCTGGTGGGGTCAGCTGGGCACGGTTTTTAGCCTGTTTTTTTTTTCAACCAACTGGCTGACCAGGCCTGATGTTTACTGAAATGGATTAGGGCAGAAATTTATTTGTTAACGCTGATAACTCACCTTCAATTTCTAAAGGACACCGTGGGATCTTTACGTTCTAACAACTAACGCTGTCTCTGGAGCTAAAGTGGTTTGATGCCTCAAAGCCAACATTCGCCGTTTGGTGAATGGCCACAAAATAAAGTGAGGTGTACGTGTATGCCATCAAGTGCCGTGCTTGTGCCAAGTTTGAACAAAATTGGACCATGCATCTTGAAGAGGTCGGGAAACCCAGCTTCACATCCACCTAGGGGACGGCACACTTCGGGATACAACAACTTTCCTGCGAATCCCCAATCTGACAGTTTGTAGTCTGATTGAGAATCAAACCTAAACTACACAGCTCAAAGGTAAGTGCGCTATCGATGTAACATCCTGTCGGATTTGAGTTTTTTTTTGTTTTTTTTTGTATACAAGTTCTAGGCTCGTGAAAGATGAAACACTTTCTCAGCATCACAATAAAAAACTGTTATGGAACCTAAAATTGTTTTTACTTGTGAGCACTTATCGATACTTCAAATTAGGAAGTCGTTATATAAAAACCAAGGAGACACTCTTTGTGTAATGCCAATTGCAAAAAGGTTTCATTTCGGATTGTTCCAGTGTACAAGTTGTAATGTTGCCATACCTGGGAACACGTTAAAGATATACCAGCCGAGCAGGAAGTAAATAATGGAATCTATGAATAGCATCCACCAGAAAAAGCTGAAGTAATTGATTGGCAGGAACTTGGAGTACTGGTTGTGCCACTGGATTCCTGCATGAGAAAAAGAAAACAACAGAGAATGCGACCAGCGCCGTGAAGCCTCCGGTGCGCTGCGGAAACTTTGACTCACATGACATTTACTTTGCGACATTTTCATCAGATTATTTGGTGGTAATCTTGCGTTACAGCAAAGGGTAAATTAAATTGTGGAGATAACTATATGTATTTTTGTAGATATCTATGTATAGTTGGTAGATTATAGCTCAATATTCAATTTTTACCCTTACGACATTTGTTTTCAAGGGATTTTTAAAAACTGAAAATTAAGCAAAAGTACGAAGTGAAATAGTTCGTTTTTATAAAATAAAATATATAAATGAGAGAAAACACTGAGTTTTTAAAAGGTGGAAATATCGCCCCTTGTTATTACCAACTTACATATTATTACCTCCGCCACCGAAAGTGGAAGGCGGTTGTTTTCACCCCTGTCTGTGAACATGATATCTCAAAAGGTTGTTGACGTATTTGGACGAAACTTGGTTGATAGTTTGTGTATGTGATAAGGATGAAATGATTCGATTTTGGTGAAGATCTGGTTCTGGATAATATCATTTCTTCAGTGATTCATCACCATTGAGTGATAGGGCTAAAATTGATATACAGTTCCCTCCATAAGTATTGGAACAGTGAAGTCAAGTTTGTTATTATTGCTGTTTGCTCAAGAAATTTAGATTTGAGATCAAAATATGAATATGAGACAAGAGTACGGAAGGTCAGATTTTATTTCATGGTATTTCCATTTATATATGTTTAACCATTGAAGAACAAGTAGCACTTTTTATGTTCAGTCTCCCCATTTTAGGTAAGTACAAGTATTGGAACAGATTAACATAATGTAAATTAAAGTAGTACCGGTATATAATAGTTATTATTTGGTTACATATCCCTTGCATGCAATAACTGCATCGAGCCCATGACCCATCGACATCACCAAACTATTGGTATCTTCCTTTGAGATGCTTTGTCAAGTCTTTATTGCAGCCATTTTCAGTTGTTGTTTGTTTTGGGGGTTTCTGAATTTTGTCTCCTCTTCAGGAAGTGAAATTCATGCTCCATTGGATTTAAATCAGGAGATTCACTTGGCCAGTCTAAAACCTTCCAATTTTTCCCCTAATGAACTCCTTGGATGCGTTGTCAGTGTGTTTTGGGTCATTGTCTTGCTGCAGGTGAAACGCTCCCCAATGAGTTTGGAGGCATTTTCTTGTACATTAGGCAGACAAAATGTTTCTGTACACTTTGGAATTCATTCTGCTGCTGCCATCATTAGTTACATCATCAATAAAAATGAGTGAGCCAGTTCCAGAGGCAACCACGCAAACCCAAGCCATGACACTACCTCCACCATGCTTCACAGGTGAGGTAGTATGCTTTGGATCAAATGCAGTTCCTTCCTTTCCCCACACTTTCGCCTTTCCATCGTTTTGGCAAAGGTTTATCTTGGTCTCATCTGTCCATAAACCTTTGTTCCAGAACTCTACTGGCTTCCTTCTTGTAACTACAGTGCAGTAATTGTCCCCCGTTGCACCGCGGAGCGAAAGGGGGACTAAGGTTTTCCCATCCATCCGTGTGTCCGTCCGTCCGTCCGTCCGTCCGTCCGTGCGTGCGGGCGGGCGTGCATGCGTGCGTGCGGGTGTGCGTGCGTGCATGCATGCATATGTGCGTGCGTGCGTAAGCGAAGGACCATATTCGAATTTGGTGTGTGGGTGCAACCCACGTCAAAATCCAAGATGGCCGCCGCCATGTACGTCTGATGCCATGTATGTCTGAACCTTGTGAGTGGAATATCTTGAAAAATAAGCGACGTACCAACTTCTAATCTGGTGCGTGGGTGTATCTAGGAACAAGAAAGAACCCTATTGAAAATTGGGTCGCCACGTCAAAATCCAAGATGGCCGCCGCCATGGATGTCTGAACCTCGTAAACTGGATATCTTGAAAAATAAGCGAAGTACCAACTTCTAATCTGGTGTGTGGGTGTATCTAGGCACAAGGAAGAACGCTATTGAAAATTGGGTCGCCACGTCAAAATCCAAGATGGCCGCCACCATATATATGTCTGAACCTTGTGAGCGAAATATCTTGAAAAATAAGCGAAGTACCAACTTCTAATCTGGTGTGTGGGTGTATCTAGGCATAAGGAAGAACCCTATTGAAAATTGGGTCGCCATGTCAAAATTCAAGATGGCCGCCGCCATGTATGTCTGAACCTTGTGAGCTGAATATCTTGAAAAATAAGCGACGTACCAACTTCTAATCTGGTGTGTGGGTGTATCTAGGCATAAAGAATAGCCCTCTTGAAAATTGGGCCGGCACGTCAAAATCCAAGATGGCCGCCGCCATGTATGTTTGAACATTGTGAGCGGAATATCTTGAAAAATAAGCGAAGTACCAACTTCTAATCTGGTGTGTGGGTGTATCTAGGCATAAGGAAGAACGCTATTGAAAATTGGGTCGCCACGTCAAAATCCAAGATGGCCGCCTCCATGTACGTCTTTTTTTTTGTTTGTTTTGTATACAAGATCGAGGCTCGTGAAAGAGCGAAAGTCTGAACCTTGTGAGCGAAATATCATATCATAGCATGTTTTCTGCTTCTTCCACTTTGTCAACTCACATCACTTCCCCGACGGGGGACCTAGGCGTAACGCTTGTTGGTCTTTATTTTGACTCTGTACTTCTTGGCAAATTCTAATCTGGCCTTTCTATTTTTGGTGCTGATGAGAGGTTTGCATCTTGCACTGTAGCCTTTGTAATTCTGCTGTCAAAGTATTCTGTGAATGGTCGATTGTGATACTTTCACCCCTGCACTCTGGAGGTTGTTGGTGACGTCATTGACAGTTGTTTAAGGGTTTTTGTTCACAGCTCTGATGATTTTTCTGTCCTCAACTGCAGTTGTTTTCCTTGGCCGACCTGGCTGTTGTCTATTGCAAAGTAGACTCGTATTTTTTTGTTTTTCAAAATATTCCAAATTGTTGTAATTGTTATGCCCAATTTTTGTGCTGTGGTTCTAATTGAATTCTTTTGTTCTTTCAGCTTCAAATTGCTTGCTTTTCTTTCATAGACAGTTTTCTGGTCTTCATGTTGGTTTTTGCCTTCTGACTCCAAAAGCAAAATCAAAGGCTAAAACCAAAACTCGACATTCACAGCTCTTTTATGTGTGACTGATCAACGCAACAAGAAGTACCTGTCAGTCATTTTACCATCTACAATGGTAAAACATATATTCTTAGAAATACAAAGAAATGAAATCTGACCTTCTGTTCTCTTGCCTCATATTCATGTTTTGATCTCAAATCCAAATTTCTTGAGTATATACAGTAGCAATCATAACAAATTTGACTTCATGACTTCACCAATACTTATAGAGGGCACTGTATGTCCAGAGAGACAGCCCTGATCTCATGGCTGAGATTGAGGGCTTCCATCCATTGTTGGGAGAGTAGACACAGCATGTCCATGGTAGAATGACCAGGTCGGAAACCAACCTGATGATCTGAATTCAGGTCATTGGAGAAAAGGAAGGATTTTATGTCAAGTATAATAATCGGATATGACTGGTGTTGGCTTAACGGTTAATGTGGCTGGCTTAAGATCTTAGGGTCTTGAGTTTGAGCCCCTGATGTCCCCATTAAAGTAACACCACAAGGGTTGACTCAGCCTGTCAGCCTTCCGAGGTTGGCAAAATGAGCACTAGATTACGTCGCAGGAGGTGACTAACAGGGTTGGCGGCAGGAAGGGCATCCGGCCATAAAACATTGCTTTCAAAAAGGGGACCACGGTGCCCGAAAAAGGCCAACCCCTGCTCTGCGGGGAAAAATGGCCCCTAAAGGTGGTTCTTACTGGGGTAATAAACCATTTGAGTATCCTGCGTCGGAGTGGCGACCCGTCCAGGATTGTACTCCTTAGCCAATAAAACTTCCTCGGGAGCTCCTATGCACCTCATGGCGTGAAAGGAATGGTTATTATCATTATTAGCAATGATTATGGGATGGCCCCATAAGATACCGTCACAATTCATACTCAATTCCCCTCTGAGATTGGAATAGGAATTGAGTTCCTCACACGGATATTGGTCAGGACGTCCCTATCCATTTGCCTGTAGACCCGACATAACAATGGGTCCATTCTATCCCAAGTCTTAACATCTAATCAGTTCATTGGAGACAAGTACATATCCATAATGTGCACGGCAAACTCTGTCTCAGGCAAACTGGGAGTTTGACAGACTCTGTGGCAAAGATAATCCACTCGGTGCATCACAATTTCCATGAGCCCATCCCAGTTTATACTTAAGCGAGTACAAATAAGCAGCAAGGATTACTCCCCATCAAATGACTCTTGGTGATACCAACTGCGGGATAGGTCGGTCCTCACCCAGTAAACCCAACAAGGGATTATGAACCCTATGAATCTCCACATAGCAAACCCAAATGGATTGATGAAATGATTGCTTCATTCAAACAATGACTGCTAACCTTTTCATTCTGCCTGGTTAAGGGTCCTTGAGGTAGACGCAATGGTCATTTGGGTGTCCTCCTATAGTGCATAAAACAATACTGCACCAACGCCACATGATGAAGCATCCACTGATAGCACGAGTAGATTATTACTGTCGATATGCACAGGAACCTTTGCTTACCTCCACAACTGCTTTGACTGCTGAAAGGCCTGCTACTGTTCAACAACCAATTCCCACGAAATGCCCCTACATGAATCATTAATAGTAATTCAACGTCAACAGTAAATTGGGTCTCTCTGTCAGCCATGATCTTTCCTGTGAAAACCACATTTCAAAGCTGGCTTCCAAAGCTCGTCGCCGACTGTGCATCCTCCGTCGTGCGAAGTCCTTCCTTGGCACTACTGAGTTCTGCTACTGCAATTCTGCTACTTGGCAATACTGCAATAAAGACCACATACAAGGCTTTCTTCCACAGCTTGTTGGAATACTACTCTCCCCTCTGGGCCGGTGCTCCTGCCTCACACCTAGCTCGGCTTCACGCTGTTGAAACCAAAGCTTTCAGAATCAATGAAATCTCCCGCGATTAAGCTAACTCCGAGGGCCTTTCACTCACTCACCGCAGGCAGGTTGGTGGTCTTTCTGTCTTCTGCCGACTCCTCTCCGGCCTAGCTCCCCCTGCTCGGTGCTCAAAATATTCCTGCAGGACGCACAAGATCCGTCAGCAACCCACTTCTGGTGAAACTTCCAAAAGCAAGACTCTCTGCTCACCTTCACTCTTTCATTCCGCTTTTCTCCCGCCTCTGGAACAAACTCCCGCACTCTCCTCAATCCAACTCCTCCCTCCAGGTCTTTATAACAGCTGTTCACCACCATCTCTTATCTTCGCTCATCCAAAACATTGATCTTTCCTACCCTCGTTAATTCACCCCAAATCCATCTCCTTCAAATTCCGACTTCTTTCCTGAAAGTCCTTGTAGTGTCCATCTTGTTTATCCCGTGTACCCCACCCCAGCCCTCTCCCTTCCACAGATCTCCAGATGTTCCTGTTCTCCACTGGTGTTGTGCTTCCTCTCTCTCCCCCTCTTGTCTGCTGCTGCCATTATTATATATATTCTATGAGTTAGCTTTTACACGAGCCTCGACTTAGTATACAAAAAAAAAATCGCAAGATGTGCGACTAAGCCATGCCCCGAGCAATGATGCATCCGAGCAACGTCGCAAGAAACACTTTCAGCTAATTTCCATTCCTTGGTTGAGGGACATCAACCCTGGCCTACACTAACTCCTGGACAGGCCGAGTACCTGTCTTGTCAATCTGGTGGCCACAGTACACAGATTGTGTAACGAAGAGGTGCAATCTAATGCCTGCTCCTCACAGATGATGATTTACTCGTCAAGGTATGATCCCTCATAACAACAACACAACATGCATTTTAAGGCCATTTTCCCTGCTAGAGCGGGGGTTAGACTTGCGGTCCCCATGACAATCTTCTCCATTTTGCCCTATTTTCTGCATCTCTCCTTGTTAACCCCCTTGCCCACATTTCTTCTTCCACCATCTTTAGCCAAGTCTTTCTCGGTCTTCCTCGTCCTCTACTTCCTTCTACATTCATTTCCATCACTCTTCTCAACCAGTCACTTTCATCCTTCCTCAACACATGACCAAACCATCTCAACCTGTTCCTCTTCACAGCATCCATCACAGGCTCTATTCCCATCATCTTTCGCAAATCATCATTTGTCTTCCTCTCTCTCAACGATACTCCGCACATCCACCGAACCATTCGCATTTCCACCCTTTCCAGCCTTCGTTGCTGCTCTACGTTCATTACCCATGTCTCGCTCCCATAAATCATAACACTTCTCACACATGCAGCATACACCTTTCCCTTCAGTTTCAACGACACTCCCCTCATCATCCCCATCATGATCCCTCATGAGATCACAATAAACTAAAAACTACCATTCTGGCACAGTTCAGGTGGAGGCATTCAAATTTGGAACACCTTCAGATTGGCTACCTCGATGAAGCTGTCTTGACTGAATTATATGATGCGGACATTAATAATTCCAAGGTTTCTTAAAAAAAAATAATGGGGCATTGTGTGCCGCTTCCTTTTCCGTAATTCCTTGCTTGAGGTTAATTGCCAAAATAGCATTAATTGCAGTAAGTGAGACTGGTGGGGCATGACTGGGGCACAGATATGACAGGCCATATGGCCTCTACATGGGAATAGGATTCCTTGTACAAACCACATTTGACTAGACATATGCGCAAGAATGTTGTACAGAGGTCGATGTGGAACGGGCCATGGCGAGTTGTCGGAATGCTGGAGTAATCAAACACTTGTTCATCATTAGATGGACTCACCTATATCCAGCTCCTCAAAATGTACAATGACTTTAAAGGCGTAGCTCAGAGCAGTTGGTGCGAGCAAACACTGGAACAAAAAGAGAAACAAGTCAAACGTCTTACAAAATACCTAATCTTAATGTGAAGCGAAGTCTCAAAAATTGACATTTAATGTTGTCTGAAGAGTATTTTTTGAAATGAACTTCAAGAAGGAATGTCACGCCAAAGGTCAAACTAAAAACCGATTCATCGAGATGCAGGTATGGACCGACAAGAAGCGCGTGCATGACAAGTACCAAATATACCGGTGGACTTACCGAGATGCCTTCGAGCCAAGTGGGCACTTCGATGTTGATGGACGTAAGAGACATGTACGGGAAGAAGCTCAGGATGTAGATGAAGCAGCCAGTGAGGGCGGCTATGCTGGCCCGCGAATGCAGGGAGGCGATGAGGTAGGACAGTGATAAAATGGACAGGCCAAAGGTGAGAAAGAGGAAGAAGAGGAGTAGGCCATCACTTTTGAACAGTGTTTGACTAGCCTTGAGAATGATAGAAAGCATGAAACTGATGAATATTATGGAAATGCTTTTGGTGAGGATCCATGTCAGGAAACGGCTGAAAGGAAGTACACCCATCATCTGCAAGTACTGTGGGATAAAGGGAAACATGGATTATTTGTGTTGTATTGTAGTCCAATAATGTCAGTGAGGAGTATCACCATTCATAATGTTGGTGGTATTTTATTAACCTGCCATGACTACAACTAATAACTAGAAAGCATTTTAAAATTAACAAAACTTGTCCGTGTCCATTTGCGTGCAGACGTCTTCTTCTTCTTCCGTATGCGCAAAATAACGAAAACGGGATAAAAAATGCAAAATGAAATTGATGATTTTATGCAGTCTTGATATTTGAGCTTTAAATATTAAAAAATTAGCTTCTAGCTTTTGATTGGTGAACCAATTCTGTGACCCAATATGCAAATTATTAAAATTTCAGGTCAATTGGGCAAAAAATTTATGATTTTATACAACCTTGAACTTTGACCTTTTGATCTAAAAGAAACAAGATTCCTATCTTTTGATTAGTGAACGGATTCAGTGACCCGATATGCAAATTCTTTAAATTTCAGGTCAATCAGGTGTAAATTGACGATTTTATGTGATGCTAACATTTGACCTTTCCTATATTTGACCAAATTATTAATTTACCTTCTCCATATTCTCCTAACGAAGATTTGTGAAAATTTGATGACAAAACTCAAATGGTAAGTTTAAATTTCAGGTCAACTGGATGAAAATTGATGATTTTATGTGATGCTGACCTTTGACCTTTTGACCAAATTATTAATTTGCCTTCTCCGTATTATCATAACAAAGTTTTGGTGAAATTTTGATGACAAAACTCGAATGGTAAAACAAGTTACGTACTGGACAGACGCACACACATTCACATCAGGTGTGGTAGTGTCATGCAGTTCATATTTCACATCAGGTGTGGTCGTGTGATGTTGTTCATATTTCACATCAGGTGTGGTCGTGTGATGTTGTTCATATTTCACATCAGGTGTGGTAGTGTAATGTGGTGTTCATATTTCACATCAGGTGTGGTAGTGTAATGTGGTGTTCATATTTCACATCAGGTGTGGTAGTGTAATGTGGTGTTCATATTTCACATCAGGTGTGGTAGTGCAATGTGGTGTTCATATTTCACATCAGGTGTGGTAGTGTAATGTGGTGTTCATATTTCACATCAGGTGTGGTAGTGTAATGTGGTGTTCATATTTCACATCAGGTGTGGTAGTGTAATGTGGTGTTCATATTTCACATCAGGTGTGGTAGTGTAATGTGGTGTTCATATTTCACATCAGGTGTGGTAGTGTAATGTGGTGTTCATATTTCACATCAGGTGTGGTAGTGTAATGTGCTGTTCATATTTCACATCAGGTGTGGTAGTGTAATGTGGTGTTCATATTTCACATCAGGTGTGGTAGTGTAATGTGGTGTTCATATTTCACATCAGGTGTGGTAGTGTAATGTGGTGTTCATATTTCACATCAGGTGTGGTAGTGTAATGTGGTGTTCATATTTCACATCAGGTGTGATAGTGTAATGTGGTGTTCATATTTCACGTCAGGTGTGGTAGTGTAATGTGGTGTTAATATTTCACATCAGGTGTGGTAGTGTAATGTGGTGTTCATATTTCACATCAGGTGTGGTAGTGTGATGTGCTGTTCATATTTCACATCAGGTGTGGTAGTGTAACGTGGTGTTCATATTTCACATCAGGTGTGGTAGTGTAATGTGGTGTTCATATTTCACATCAGGTGTGGTATTGTAATGTGGTGTTCATATTTCACATCAGGTGTGGTAGTGTGATGTTGTTCATATTTCACATCAGTTGTGGTAGTGTCATGCAGTTCATATTTCACATCAGGTGTGGTAGTGTCATGCAGTTCATATTTCACATCAGGTGTGGCCGTGTGATGCTGTTAATATTTCACATCAGGTGTGGTCGTGTGATGTGCTGTTCATATTTCACATCAGGTGTGATAGTGTGATGTGCTGTTCATATTTCACATCAGGTGTGCTAGTGTGATGTGCTGTTCATATTTCACATCAGGTGTGGTCATGTCATGCAGTTCATATTTCACATCAGGTGTGGCCGTGTGATGCTGTTAATATTTCACATCAGGTGTGGTAGTGTGATGTGCTGTTCATATTTCACATCAGGTGTGGTAGTGTGATGTGCTGTTCATATTTCACATCAGGTGTGCTAGTGTGATGTGCTGTTCATATTTCACATCAGGTGTGGTAGTGTGATGTGCTGTTCATATTTCACATCAGGTGTGGTCGTGTGATGCTGTTAATATTTCACATCAGGTGTGGTAGTGTGATGTTGTTCATATTTCACATCAGGTGTGGTAGTGTGATGTGCTGTTCATATTTCACATCAGGTGTGGTAGTGTGATGTGCTGTTCATATTTCACATCAGGTGTGGTAGTGTGATGCTGTTAATATTTCACATCAGGTGTGGTAGTGTGATGTTGTTCATATTTCACATCAGGTGTGGTAGTGTGATGTGCTGTTCATATTTCACATCAGGTGTGATAGTGTGATGCTGTTAATATTTCACTTCAGGTGTGGTAGTGTGATATGCTGTTCATATTTCACATCAGGTGTGGTAGTGTGATGTGCTGTTCATATTTCACATCAGGTGTGCTAGTGTAATGTGGTGTTCATATTTCACATCAGGTGTGGCAGTGTGATGCTATTAATATTTCACATCAGGTGTGGTCGTGTGATGTGCTGTTAATATTTCACATCAGGTGTGGCAGTGTGATGCTGTTAATATTTCACATCAGGTGTGGTAGTGTGATGTTGTTCATATTTCACATCAGGTGTGGTCGTGTGATGCTGTTAATATTTCACATCAGGTGTGGTAGTGTGATGCTGTTTATATTTCACATCAGGTGTGGTCGTGTGATGTTGTTCATATTTCACATCAGGTGTGGTAGTGTGATGGTGTTAATATTTCACATCAGGTGTGGTAGTGTGATGTTGTTCATATTTCACATCAGGTGTGGTAGTGTGATGTTGTTCATATTTCACTTCAGGTGTGGTCGTGTGATGTTGTTCATATTTCACATCAGGTGTGGTAGTGTGATGGTGTTAATATTTCACATCAGGTGTGGTAGTGTGATGTTGTTCATATTTCACATCAGGTGTGGTAGTGTGATGTTGTTCATATTTCACTTCAGGTGTGGTAGTGTGATGTTGTTAATATTTCACATCAGGTGTGGCAGTGTGATGTTGTTCATATTTCACATCAGGTGTGGTAGTGTGATGTTGTTCATATTTCACATTAGGTGTGGTAGTGTGATGCTGTTAATATTTCACATCAGGTGTGGTCGTGTGATGTTGTTCATATTTCACATCAGGTGTGGTAGTGTAATGTGGTGTTCATATTTCACATCAGGTGTGGTAGTGTGATGTTGTTCATATTTCACATCAAGTGTGGTCGTGTGATGTTGTTCATATTTCACATCAGGTGTGGTAGTGTAATGTGGTGTTCATATTTCACATCAGGTGTGGTAGTGTGATGTTGTTCATATTTCACATCAGGTGTGGTAGTGTGATGCTGTTAATATTTCACATCAGGTGTGGTCGTGTGATGTTGTTCATATTTCACATCAGGTGTGGTAGTGTAATGTGGTGTTAATATTTCACATCAGGTGTGGTAGTTTGATGTTGTTAATATTTCACATCAGGTGTGGCAGTGTGATGTTGTTCATATTTCACATCAGGTGTGGTAGTGTGATGCTGTTAATATTTCACATCAGGTGTGGCAGTGTGATGTGCTGTTAATATTTCACATCAGGTGTGGTAGTGTGATGCTGTTAATATTTCACATCAGGTGTGGTAGTGTGATGTGCTGTTCATATTTCACATCAGGTGTGGTCGTGTGATGTTGTTCATATTTCACATCAGGTGTGGTAGTGTGATGTTGTTCATATTTCACATCAGGTGTGGTAGTGTGATGCTGTTAATATTTCACATCAGGTGTGGTAGTGTGATGCTGTTAATATTTCACATCAGGTGTGGTAGTGTGATGTTGTTCACATTTCACATCAGGTGTGGTAGTGTGATGCTGTTCATATTTCACATCAGGTGTGGTAGTGTGATGCTGTTCATATTTCACATCAGGTGTGGTAGTGTGATGCTGTTCATATTTCACATCAGGTGTGGTAGTGTGATGTGCTGTTCACATTTCACATCAGGTGTGGTAGTGTGATGGTGTTAATATTTCACATCAGGTGTGGTAGTGTGATGTGCTGTTCATATTTCACATCAGGTGTGGTAGTGTGATGCTGTTAATATTTCACATCAGGTGTGGTAGTGTGATGCTGTTAATATTTCACATCAGGTGTGGTAGTGTGATGTTGTTCACATTTCACATCAGGTGTGGTAGTGTGATGCTGTTCATATTTCACATCAGGTGTGGTAGTGTGATGTGCTGTTCATATTTCACATCAGGTGTGGTAGTGTGATGCTGTTCATATTTCACATCAGGTGTGGTAGTGTGATGCTGTTCACATTTCACATCAGGTGTGGTCGTGTGATGTTGTTCATATTTCACATCAGGTGTGGTAGTGTGATGTGCTGTTCATATTTCACATCAGGTGTGGTAGTGTGATGCTGTTAATATTTCACATCAGGTGTGGTAGTGTGATGCTGTTAATATTTCACATCAGGTGTGGTAGTGTGATGCTGTTAATATTTCACATCAGGTGTGGTAGTGTGATGTGCTGTTCATATTTCACATCAGGTGTGGTAGTGTGATGCTGTTAATATTTCACATCAGGTGTGGTAGTGTGATGTTGTTCATATTTCACATCAGGTGTGGTAGTGTGATGCTGTTCATATTTCACATCAGGTGTGGTAGTGTGATGCTGTTAATATTTCACATCAGGTGTGGTAGTGTGATGCTGTTAATATTTCACATCAGGTGTGGTAGTGTGGTGCTGTTAATATTTCACATCAGGTGTGGTAGTGTGATGCTGTTAATATTTCACATCAGGTGTGGTAGTGTGATGCTGTTAATATTTCACATCAGGTGTGGTAGTGTGATGCTGTTAATATTTCACATCAGGTGTGGTAGTGTGATGTTGTTCATATTTCACATCAGGTGTGGTAGTGTGATGCTGTTAATATTTCACATCAGGTGTGGTCGTGTGATGTTGTTCATATTTCACATCAGGAGTGGTAGTGTGATGCTGTTCATATTTCTCATCAGGTGTGGTAGTGTAATGTGGTGTTCATATTTCACATCAGGTGTGCTCGTATAATGTTGTTCATCAAAGCGGACGAAGTACTCACCTGCTTCACTTTCATCTCTTCTTCTTCAACGAGGCACTTTGCAGTGTAAGGTACGACCAGGACCCAAGCCAGTATCATGATGAGGGGAAGTGACAGGCCAATATGTTTCACAAAGCTGAAGTAAAAAAAGGTTATAAAAATAAACAAGGGAATGAGTGAGTCAACACTTCAATACCTGCCGTGAACAAGGCGGCTCTGTACCGACTTGTGCAACTCCAGCTTTCCAATAATAAACTTTTACCGATTTAATTCGACTGGATGAATCATGACAACCTGCATCAACGAATAATACTGTTTAACGGATAAGTGCATCCCAAAAAGGTGCACACCATTGGTTATTTGCGTGAATAGTAATACTGTCGCGCATCCGCTTTCGAATTACCTATCCGAGACGTGGCAGGGGAAAGGGAAAGGTTGGGTCTGTACGAGGGGTTCATCAACTGGACGGTCCACGAGGACTTCCACAGCAGCACGTTCAAACATATCTTGGAGGGGCAGGAATGGCCACTGATAGTTCATTTTTGAGCGCTGCGTGACCGGTCCAATTCCCCAAATAAGGTCCTCCACTCGGTCTGTCGGCATTACGGTGTTGATGCCGAGACGTATCGTGTAGTTGAGGCGTCGAGATGGCTTCTTGTTGGTCGGAACTTCGTGGAAGATGACACCTGATGGAGAGTGTTTGGATGACAAGCAGGAGAAAAAACGACGTGGTTTTGATTTGCATCTACCATTGTGGAAGTCTCTTTTTTTATGACTTCCATCAAGTAGTTAAAAGTAGTCTTCGCGTCGGCAAGTTATCTCTGGCATTGGGTAAAATTGGGGTTTTCATGTCGCCACCACAACAGCAATGATTTAAACAATCTGAATCAAATAATCCAAATGAATGATTCATAATTAAAGGAAAGCTTATAGTTTATTAGGGTTTGGAACAAAAGTTCGTCTGCATTCAAGAAGGTGCAGAAAATCCTAAAAGCCGATCCCAAATAACGACCTCGTGTACAGCTCTTTCCCCCAGGCATACGTTTATACTTTTTCTGATACTACACAGGTGTGGTGTGGTAGTGTGAAAAATGGCCTCTAAAGGTGGTTTTTTTTTACACAAATATGTCCATATATTCTATATGATAATTCCTTGGGATTTACTGGTCAAATAGGATAAAGACCTCCCACCTGGACAGAACGCCAGGCGCCTTATGCCATAAAATGCACATACAGTTTTGCATTTTCCACTGACATAAGACAGCTCGAGTGAAGATTGCAGAATATAGCTGGTTGGAGTTTAAAAAAATTAATATCTTCATATACCCAAGTAATAATTAATCTTTGGCTGCTTTTAAATCATATAAATTGCTATGCAGTTGATTTGAGTCATTTACTAAGCCGTATATCATATAGACAACTCTTATATGACAATTGGGAAAATAAATACCTGTAATTGATGCAGTAATAAATTAAATAAGGACTTTCTTATGAAATAGCGTGCAAGTTTGAAGTTTTAACATTAATCTTTGTTGATTGAAGTTGTATCACCACTAGTTGTATCACTAGTATCACTACTTATTAAGTTCTCATGTTACTATATGTGTGAATTTCCAATACAATATGATAACCCTCACTGGTCAACTAGCAAAATGCTCAAATCCTGTGAACAATAATGTTAAAAGATGAATGAATTACAGACATGTGCTTGCAAAACTCATACAGGAAGTTCTAAAGTAACAAGCGTTACGCCTCGGTCCCCCGTCGGTGAAGTGATGCGAGTTGACAAAGTGGAAGACGTCGAAAACATGGAAGAGTCGATAATATTTGCGAGTGGGTTGGAGACACACCCACACACCAGATTAGAAGTGAGAAGTTGGTTTATTTTTCAAGATATTCCGCTCACAATGTTCAGACATATATGGTGGCGGCCATCTTGGATTTTGACGTGGCGACCCAATTTTCAATAGCGTTCTTCCTTATGCCTTGATACACCCACACATCAAATTAGAAGTTAGTAGTTCGCTTATTGTTCAAGATATTCCGCTCACATGGTTCAGACATATATGGTGGCGGCCATCTTGGATTTTGACATGGCGACCCAATTTTCAATAGCGTTCTTCCTTATGCCGAGATACACCCACACACCAGATTAGAAGTTGGTACTTTGCTCCTCCCACTACTTGCCCCTCCCAATTCCATTTATTTTCTTTCCAGCCAATATAAAGGAACTTGCCTTGAGTTCAGAATTTAGGATTTCGCTCGGCTGTCGATACTGTATGCTGATACTGATACTGTGTATGCTGGTGTATTTGGTGTGTCTGCATGACGTTTTCTTTGATGTATATCTCTACTTTTCCAGGTGAAATCCTCCGGGTATTAAGCTCTGTAGGAATCTTCTGGTTGGTGGGGACATTGGTTTTTTTAAAATAATTAATTTAATTATTTAAATTCCATGACACCATCTCTCCCTTTGATAGAATATTTCAATATCATTACCTTGACATTGATTTCAAATGTTTTCCATCTTTCATTTTTGCAAGAACCTTTCCTCAGTTTACTTCTTGTGCTATAATAATAACAATTCCTTACAAGGAGCTTCAACACGGGAGCAGACAATTCGGTCAATCAAGCCTGAACAATGGTTGCCAATATATGGATATTTGTCCATGCTCTCTCAATCCTTTAAATGCTGAGGGTCAAGAAAGGAAGCAGCACAGCACGTACCATATGTAAAGTCTTCGGTATGACTCGGCCAGGGAATGACTCGGCCAGGGTTTGAATACAAGTGAAGATGCTCCTGGATGTATTGTCATCATTTATCATTGTAGAACTATACATTTTTAGTTGCTCTAACATGAACAATTCGGATGTACCGGTGCGTAGCATCCAGTGTATTATTTATGCAATATTGCGTTAATTACTACTCCATTAAAATTGTTAATAAACTTCGCCAATTCCAAAAGGACCCCTTACCTCTCTCTTCAAGAACCCACACCTTGTTCCCCAAATTGAATGTAGCTGTTCACCTCCATTCTTTTGTTCCCTGCCTTCTCCCGACTAAGGACTCACCTCCCTGAGTTTGTCTAGTCATGCTCTTCCCTCCAGTCGATCATTGTCATCTCGTGACATCCCCTTGTTCTTTATCTTCATCTTCTCTCAATAACGCTTCTCTCTAGTTTACCTGCAATTTTTTTTTTTTGTATACAAAATCGAGGCTCGTGTAAGAGCTAACATCAATTCCCCCAAAAAAAAAAACCGACACACAAAACATACAAAAAAGGGAGCGGGAGACAAGATGGGGAGAGAGAGGGAAGCACACAAGTACAACAGCAGAGAAAAGGGACAATGGAAGATCTGTGGGAGGGAGAGGGCTTGGGGGGAGGAGGCATGGGAAGGCGGGGGAAGGGTGGGGGGGGGGGGGGGGGTGGAAAAGTATAAAACACATGGACACTGCTGGAACTTCCAGGAAAGAAAAAAGTCGGTATTTCAAAATAAAAGTGGATTTGGGGTGAATTAACGGGGGTAGAAGAGATCAAGGTTTTGGATGGGAGATCAAGATCAAGGTTTCTGCAATTGCACAATCCTGTTGTCAGCTTTTCCTGACTTTCTTTTTTTGCCGATTTATCCCGTCTGTTTTCTTGCCATGTCTGCAAGTCCCTACTTGTGTTTGTTCCTTGCCCAATTTTCCATCTACTGTCTGCTGATTCCCCTAATTTTCTTTTTTGATGTGACGCGTTCATCCCCCTGCAGGTGTGTATGGGTGAGGGGTTGGGGGGCGAATGTCCCCCCGCCCACACCAATCAAAGCCGGCGCACCATAGTTTTGTAATTCGGGCATAAAAGTATCACGATGACTGTGATGTTGCCTGTGCCTGTGATGTAAAAACTCACGTGAATTGTCATATATTTGACCATTTTTGCAATTAATTAATCGGAATCCTTTTGGGGTTAAAATAATAGAAAAATATGATAATTATCGAATTTATTATAGATCTGGCACGAAGCAACTTTGCTCGACTCCCGAGGTTTCGCCCGCCATCAAGCACTACGACACTTTCAAAATGTCGTATATCCGTCCTTGAATGCGTGTCATGGATGTTTGAACTTCCTGGAGTACATCTGTGTGCCAGCAAAGTGTACATTTGGGCAAAATAGCCATAATTTGGGTAAATCTGTTTCCACCCCTAAAAAGAATTGGCTCGTACGCTAACACCCCTCTGTTATCAGCTCTTCCATGAGCCTTGATTTCTGCAAAAATATATAAAATGTGAACTACGTCATTCAACAAACTACATGTGAATAAAGCATAAAAAATTTCAAATTCAAAAAAATTCAAAAAAGATAACATTAAATGTTTCATTTGTTATGGGCTTTGATATCATTCATACTTTTATGACGCATCTTCATGTTTTAGTATTCAATTCCAAATCATATTATTAGTGCCATTTTCTTCCTGTTTGTGGGAAGTGTTAGAATTTTTCTATTTTACCCCTAATGTAACAAAAGCAAATAAATTGACATAATGAAGAACAAAAATATGGTCGAGCAAAAGTAGTGGCACATGTAGAATCCACGATGATAAAGAAGCGTACCGTAAAATGGGGAGAATAGGGACAGCAAGGTGAATAGGGGCACAAACTGAAAAAAAAGTTCGGAATCTTTTTTCGCTGAAAATTGATAACCATACTGAATTGTTGATATTTGGGTTGAAAGTGTTCTCTTGTTTTTTTAAAAAGCAACTTATAGTCCCTATTAACCCCATATATGGGTTAAATAGGAATAAATAGGATTTTTATGGCTGTCCCTGTTCACCCCGTTTTACGGGTGAATAGTGACGGTCACTAATACAAAAAAATAATAATCAAGAAATAGGGACAGTTTGGAGAAACTTTTTATCCCATATTTTTTTTCATTGGCACCGTGGTTTATATTATGGGTGCGTATTATGTGCATCCATCTGAGCTATCAATTTAGCAATAAGTTGGAAACTCAGGATTGTTTCTTGATTATTATTTTTTTGTATTAGTGGCTGTCCCTATTCACCCGTAAAACGGGGTGAATAGGGACACTGAGACAGCCATAAAAATCCTATTTATTCCTATTTAGCCCATATATGGGGTTAATAGGGACTATAAGTTGCTTTTTAAAAAAACAAGAGAACACTTTCAACCCAAATATCAACAATTCAGTCTGGTTATCAATTTTCAGCAAAAAAAGATTCCGAACTTTTTTTCAGTTTGTGTCCCTATTCACCTTGCTGTCCTTATTCACCCCATTTTACGGTATCTGCGATAAGTCACAAACTCACTGGCCATGTGTTTGTTTTTGAGCTGAAGATCGTGGATCCGGCTGGCGAGTGACGTTTCATCGCTCACTCCCCGGAAGCGATCGAGCAGAATGCAGTCGCTCACATTCACCATGAATTCAGAGAGTGCAGTAATGGCGAGCACGGTACCAGCCAATTCGTTCTCACTGAGATTTGCTGCACAGCACACATAACTCCACATCTCACTCAGTTTTCAGGTTAATAATCTTGTCACAATAAAGGACAAATGACACATCCCAAATAAATATGACAAAATGTCTGCTTTTACTATGTGCATGGCATAAATGACAATAACAAATTATTCTTCTTCGATTTATATGTCAGAAGCTCATGAAGCTGATAATATTTTTGGTCACACAGGGATGATTTTGCTGACCTATGTGAATCTATACTCTCTGCCATAAAAGCTAAACACGTCAATGTTGTTGATGTGAATTATTTGTGTGACATCATCGGATGCAAATGAGGTACAAACCTCTCATAATATAAATGCTGAATAATTACATGTCCATTTCCCTGTGACCTAATCAGGTAATGCTGCGTTGTGGTGAAGGTTTCCAGATTAGTGATCCAACGTGGAAGAACCAATCTCAGCACTGGGTATTATATCCACCTGCAGCGGCAATCACTGCATTGGGGTCCGGGGAGTGTGTTTGCAAAATTTTGGTCAGTTTGAAACAGATTGCGGAGACGCGTCGTGTGAATGTGTCGGTTACAGATTCGGATGAAGGAATCGTGGTTTAGGTATGCTATTAGCCACTTGATTAAGAAAATAATTATTTTATGGTTATTATTTATTTCTTTTAATTGCACAATTATTCAATCAATTATTGTACTTGGCTTCCTCCCAAATTCCGTCTCCATGTGCTGCACTGCGGCATCGCCGGGTGCCGAAGGTGCCCCAGAAATGTCGCACGCTGGAGGATGTGTTTATTTATTTGGTATGGGGCATTTTATTGGCATTTTATTTGGCATGGGGCATTTGGCATTTATTGACAACGGTTTGCCATTACTTTCATATCAGTTCGGGTGGAATTGTAAATTTTGCCAGGTGTCGGTGATGGCTGGCCTACTCTTCATGAAGGACACCGTGGCGTCTTTGACGTTCACCACCTAATGCTTGCAGATGAGGCGGCAAGTTTAATGTCCCATTCGAGGCACACACATTGATGCCTCGTCATGCCTGCGAAACCCCACGATGACAGCTCACATAGTTGGGTCGAGAGTCCAACCCAGGATAGACACCGCAGAGGTGAGTATGTATCTCTGGACTATCGTGATCGTCCAACAGTAATGCTGGGTTTGGATGATAAAAAATTCCCGAGTTCTATGGTTGCAGGAACCATCACAGTATTTAGGTTGCTGTAACTCGAGCACACTTGGTATATATAATGATAAATGTTCAGAATAGTCAATCAGTAAACTTACTGTACTGGTTTAGATCAGAAAGCAGTTTTTTCGGATTGATCATCAGCTTGCTTTGTATAAGGCCTTGCACAAAGGAATTTTTCAAAGCATTCTGTGAAAATTGCATAAAGAAGTAAATCAATTTCAAATAACTTGAAAGACACATTCCAAAAAATGGAAATGTCATAAAAAGAAACATTTGGCCCATCCACACATGATTAGTTATTTACTCAACGATTTACAAATTTACTCGATCCACCAATGGCCGCCTCATCAGCGTATCATTAAACTCAATATCGATACCTGGGAAAAACCATCATGAGTTACCTTCAGCAGATGTAGGCTTTCCTGAGAGTCCTCCAGTGATTTTCTGCTGCTCAGCCAGA
Source organism: Myxine glutinosa (assembly GCF_964187855.1). NCBI lineage: Eukaryota > Metazoa > Chordata > Myxini > Myxiniformes > Myxinidae > Myxine > Myxine glutinosa. The sequence goes on along the minus strand of NC_136266.1, from coordinate 177,585,550 downwards.
GCTCGGAATACTGCCTCAATTCATCAAACTTAAGGAATGTTGAGTTTGCCTGTAAATGGGAAACAGCATTTCAGGAGGCAAAACGGAAGGTACTGCCAACAAGTATAGATGCTCAATCGGCATGAAGACCTTTTGGTCATCCAAAAGTCAGACCTGAGCCTTTCCTGTTATGCAGGTGGTGCCCTCACCTTCAGTTATGAATATGGATCTGTACCAGCATAATTTTACCCTTGGTTTTGTAATACGTGAATATGCTTTAACTTTGGGTTGACGGGGTTTCCTGGCAGGGGCTTGGAGAGCTTTACCATTGCAGTCGAATAAAGAATTGACTCGGAATCTGAACGTCTTGGAAGCTTTTTCTTCCACACCAAAGATCTTCCCAACTACCAAAAAATATCTTTGCGAGAATTTCAATCTGTTGCTACTAGAACTAGATGGTATTCATAGAATACTTACCCTACGCAGTCAACTTGGTGTGAGCCAACTCTTCTATTTTTGAACGTTTCTTTTTTTTTGATCCAATATGGCTGCCAGACCATGTGAGCGAAGACATCATAAATTTATATTCTCTAAATAATTGTCGCATAATTGTCGCATGCTCAATAAATTTCAAACTGATCAGACTAAGCGTTGTCCCTGTCGAATTATGACGTCATAAATATGGCACCAATGACATAATCGTTAACATCACCTATTCCCCATATGGAGTTATTTACAATGAGCCACGTTTCAATTTTTAAAATACTGACAGCACACGCTTTACTTTACTGAAATGCAGAAACAAATGTTATATTTTCGTCAAAAATCGTCGAAAATTTGCCAAATCTGTTTTGGTCGTTTGTTAATATACCTCAGCGATCGACAAATCTGAAATCAGAATTTTATTTTGGGTCAAAATTACCCCGTGAGGTCGCTCCGTACTTTGCCTGCTCGCCATTTGCAGTGTGATAATTAATTCCATGCCCACTCTAGAAGACTCTTCTTCTTCACGCAATAACAACTTCTAGCTTCTAGACCGTACATCCAATCATCTTGAAATTTTGCACACATGTTACACTTCATTACCTCTACTACCTTCACATCGATCAATGAAGCGGTTCAAGAGTTATACATTTTTTAATTTTTTCGTTTAATTATTTATATCTGCCAAACCACGTGACCTATCGCAAATTACAAAAAGGCGATTTTAGTAGACTGATAGGCTGAACACATCTGTGAAGTTTCCCCTCGAAAGGATCACAAATGAGGGAGGAGCTTTGTTTTAAAAGTTTATGCTTAAAAACGTCATAACTCCGAAACCATGTGACGCATGCCGTCATTCTCGCTTTTTTGTTCGTCATGGGTATGCGATTCTGCCTGCAAAGTTTGACCTTGATCTGTTCAGTCGTTTAGGAGAAAATTGGACTTTAGTGGTTTTTCACTCAAAACAATATGGCGTCCGAACCATGTGACCTACGATGTCATTATAATTTTATTTCTGCATCAATTTATACCGAGAAGATGCTCAAGAAATTTCATCCTGATCGGATAAAGTTATTTACTTGTTGAATTATGACGTCATAACGGCGGCACCTATGACGTCATCATTCACATATGTTATTCCGCATGGAGAGTTCTTTGCAATGAGACCTGTCTCAATTATTTCTGTGCAGCTGTTTTTGAGATATAGAGGTGCAAATTTTTTGCTTTTTTCCAAGATTGCGCTCGTACCACATGACCTGTGACGTCATAATATTCACTAAAATATTCTACAGGAGGAGTCCCTCCTATGGTGAAAATTTCATGTCAATCGGACCAACGGTTGCCGAGAAAATGAATTTTTTAAATGGAGACACGCACGTACGTATGGACGGACCCGGATGCTTAACCCTGCCTTTCGCTTCGCGAGCGCAGGGTAATTTTTTTTTTTTTTTTTTTTTTTTTTTTTTTTGTATACAAGATCGAGGCTCGTGAAAGAGCGAAAATTAATCACACAGAAAGACAAACAGACACATAAAACAAATAACATCGGGAGCGGTAGACATGATGGGGAGATAGGGGGAAGGACACAACACAACATTTGAGAGCAGGGACCGAGAGACATGGAGACATCGAGAGATCTGTGGGAGGGAGAGGGCTTTGGGGGGGAGGCATGTGAAGGGGGGAGGCATGTGAAGGGGGGGAGGCAAGTGAAGGGGGGGGGGGGGTGGGAGAGGTATAAACATATGGACACTGCCAGGATTTCCAGGAAATAAGTTGGAATTTCAAACAAGGTGGATCTGGGGTGAATTAGTGGGGGTAGAAAAGATCAAGGTTATGGATGGGGGAATATAAGAGATGGTGGTGAACAGCTGTTTTAAAGACCTGGAGGGAGGAGAGGGATTGAAGGGAGTGTGGGAGTTTGTTCCACAGGCGGGAGAAAAGAGGAATGAAAGAGTGAAGGTGAGCAGAGAGCCGAGATTTCGGCAGTTTAACCATCAGAGGGTTGCTGGCAGATCTTGTGCGACCTGTAGGAATATTTGGGGGACAGAGCACGGAGAGAGCTGGGGGAGCAAGGCCGGAGAGGAGTCGGTAGAAGACAGAAAGACCACCTACCTGCCTGCGGTGAGTGAGTGAAAGGCCCTCAGAGATAGCTTCATCGCGGGAGATTCCAATGATTTTGAAAGCTTTGGATTCAACAGCGTGAAGCCGAGCCAGGTGTGAGGCAGGAGCACCAGCCCATAGGGGAGAACAGTATTCCATTGAGCTGCGGATGAAAGCCTTGTATGTGGTGAGGAGCTCAGGTGTGCCGAGGAAGGACTTCGCACGACGGAGGATGCCCAGTCGGCGACTGGCTTTGGAGGCCAGCTTGGAAATGTGGTTTTCCCAAGAGAGATCATGGCAGATAGTGAGACCCAAAAGCTTGAGTGACAGAACTTCTTGGAGAGGATTGTTGAGAAAGTAGATGGGAGGGTTGTCCAGTCGATCTTTTCGGAGAGACATAGTAAGAGAGTGAGATTTGGCAGGATTGAAAGACATGTTCCACTTGTTTGACCAGTCTGTGATTTTGTCCAGGTCTTCAGAGAGTGAGGAGGCTGCAGACTGCCTATCTGAGGGAAGAGGAATGGAGCGGCAGAGAGTGGAGTCATCAGCAAAGAGATAGAGAGGATTTTCCAGAGAGTCAGAGAGATCATTGATAAAGACCAGAAAAAGCACAGGGCCCAGCACACTTCCTTGGGGAACTCCAGCCTGAACAGGAAGGGGAGATGAGAGAAATCCATTCAGGGCCACACGTTGACTACGACCAGAGAGGAAGTCCGCAAGCCATGCATGGAGATTTCCATGGATACCATAGGAGGAGAGTTTGGTGAGCAGAGCTGGGTGCCAGACCGTATCAAAGGCCCTTGATATGTCAAGGGAGACAGCTCTGATTTCCTGTTTGGCATTCAGGACCTCCATCCATTGTTGAGACAGCAGAAGCAGCATGTCCAGAGTAGAGTGACCTGGTCTGAAACCAAATTGATGATCAGAGATCAAGCCATTGGAGAAGAGGAAAGATTTCATATCCGAAGCAATGATGGATTCCATGACTTTGCTGATAATTGGGAGCAGGCTGATTGGTCTGTAGTTGCAAGGATCTGTTTTTGCACCTTTTTTGTGTAAAGCGGTAATGTTAGCTGATTTCCAGGATGCTGGCAGATGACCTTGAGCAAAAGATAGGGTGAAAAGAACAGAGAGAGGGTGAGATAGAGCGGCAGAGCAGGATTTTAGGACCCGTGGGCTGATGCCGTCTGGTCCAGTTGCAGAATCAGAGTCGAGGTTTGACAAAAACTCCTCCACCTTGTCAGGAGAGGAGGACACAGAGTCGAGGAGCATTTGGGTTCGACTGGGAAAGGTGGGAACAGAGAGAGATGGGTTTGGGACTAAGGATTTCGAGGCGAACACAGAGTTGAGGCATTCGGCTTTGTCACGTGCGATGTCAACTGTGTGGCCATTTGAGGTAAGGGAGGGGATGGAGGGGGAACAAACACCAGAAACGGATTTGACCAGACGCCACCAGGATTTGGAGGAAGGAGACAGGTTTGAGAGTTCATTCTTGAGTGAGGAGAGATAGTGCTTCCTGGCACTCCTGAGGGTAGACACACACTTGTTACTCTACTTTACTCTTTACTCTGTTTACTCAAGTGCTCAGAGATATACCCACCTTGTTGAGCAGTAAACGGACATCAGGTGTGTCTGGTGTGTAGATGACCTGGCCCAGCAACATGGGCTCCACAAACCTCCAAACGAATGCACCTTCTAACCTGATGTCATTGTAAAAACTTTCGCAAAAAGGGGCTGGGGAGACAAATACAATAGGTTATGGCAAAGGGGAAAATAACATCCCTAAAATGTGAGCAAATTATTTTGTTTGAGTGTTAAACAATTGTAATAGCACCTTTACCAACCCAAAAAGATGCGCAAAACTAAGGTCACTAGTGAATAGACAAAAGATCAGGATAGTAATAGCGAATTCGACACGACACGACCGCATTGGATGAAGCCTTACTTGTGTTGCTAGGGAGCATGTTTTGAGACAGTCTTTGTGTGAGCGCCTCTTCCTTTGGAAGTGTCCGCTGGCTCGTACGGTGCACACGGTCAATGACAGGCTGGGAATTGCCAGAGCAAATTGCTTCAACCATGTTTCGGGGAGTAACTCTGTATGTTTTGGTACTCCGTCGACGTCGGCCAGACTGCAAAAAAAAACAACACAAGTACAGATAAATAAAAAGTACACAGCCCCATGCCAAATAAATAACATCCTCGAGCACGGCATTTCCGGGGCGCCTTCGGCATATTATGTTGGAAAACTTCTTGGACTTCACGTTTGCCTTGTTGGTTGACCAAATGAGTTACACCTTAAAATTCCTTGGATAAGTGGGGACGATTACATGCAGGTGAAAGCTATTAAACTTGTTTTGTAAATTTTCAAACAAATAATTTACTCCTGAAATGATTTGGTGTTAAATAGGCAAAGGGTTTGAATACTTACGTAACTGAAAATCATCCAATATACTCTGTTAATCTAACTTAATCACATTTTATCTGTATTTTTTTAAATACTTTATCACTTTGGAGTAGTTTGTGAAGACTCTATATATCAAGTTTGATTTGTAAGCATTATGAAATAACACCCGGTGTGTACCCCGGTTTAGAATAGGTACACCGTATCCCTGTAAGAGGCGACTAAAAGGGTTGGCGTCAGGAAGGGCATCCGGCCATAAAAACATTGCCTCAAAAAGAGAACCATGACAATTACGACTACAAATGGGCAGGGTACAGCCCGAAGTACCCCGTGGGGGACCCCACTCCCTCTCGTCAAAACTCAAGGTGGGAAACCCGATCGAAGATAGGATGGAAATCATTCCATTTATGACGACGAAACGTCTGATGCCCGACGTGGAGATCGGTTTCTGAGATTTGGGACATGGAATGTAGGGACAATGACAGGGAGATCAGGAGAAGTGGTGGAAGTATTGGTCAGAAGAAGAGTGGACATATGTTGTGTGCAGGAGACGAGATGGAAGGGAAGTGGTGTGAGAATGGTGAAGGGTAGGCAGGGACAGAAATACAAGTTTGTGTGGCAAGGGTGCCCGGAGGGCGTGATTGGTGTTGGTGTCCTGTTTTCTGAGGAGTTTGTAGACAGTGTGGTGAGTGTGACTAGAGTGAGTGAAAGGTTGATGATAGTGAAAATGATGATTGGAAAGCTCTTGGTGAACATCATCTCGGGATATGCTCCGCAGGTTGGTTGGAGCGATGAAGAGAAGGACAAGTTATGGTGTGCTATGGAGAAGCTGATGGAAAAGGTGAAAGATAAGGAAGTTGTTGTGGTAGGAGGAGACCTAAATGGACATGTGGGAAGGAGTATGGATGGTTTTGAGGGAGTTCATGGGGGTTACGGATATGGTGTGAGAAATGGAGAAGGTGAAAGGATTTTGGAGTTTGCTGATGGAGCTGATTTGTTGATTTGTAACACTCAGTTCCAGAAAGAGGATAATAAGCTTGTTACATACACGTCAGGAGGGTCGACGACAACAGTTGACTACCTGCTGGTGCGTAGGCGAGATAGGGGGCACCTCCGGGACACAAAGGTGATCCCGGGGGAGGAGGCCGTTTCACAGCACCACTTGGTTGTCTGCGACATAAGGGTTAAAGGTGCGAGGAGAGCTCGGCGGGTGAAGCACCAACCGAGAATGAAGGTGTGTAGGGTGAAAGAGGTGACAGAGAGGGAGGCATTAAAAGAGAGGCTGAGTATGGTAGAGGCTGATGTGGTTGAGCTTGAAAGTGGTTGGATGTCAATGAAAGATAGTCTGTTGGGAGCCGTTGGTGAGGTATGTGGATGGACAAAAGGACCACCGAGGCACTCGGAAACATGGTGGTGGGATGATGAAGTTGGAAAGAAGATTGCCGAGAAGAGGAAGAAGTTCAAGGAGTGGCAGAAGGCGAAGGGTATGGGGGCAGAAAAGGCAGAACATGAAAGTTATAAGGCAGCCAAGAAGGCTGCAAAGAAAGAGGTAGCAAAGGCGCAGGAGGCATGTAGGAAAATGTTCGGAGAACGCTTGGATTCAGAAGAGGGGCAGAGAGCAGTATTCAGGATTGCAAAGCAGATAGCGAAAGAGAGGTGTGATGTGATGGGGGTGAGTTGCTTGAAGGATGAAGTGGGGCAAATCGTTGTGGACCCAGATGGAATTAAAGGAAGATGCAAGAGATATATGGAAATGCTGTTGAATGCAGAGAATGAATGGGATGGCAACATAGAGAGTAACCCAGTTTTAGGACCGGCAGAGAAGATAACCGAGAAGGAAGTTGAGGAATCGATAAAAGCAATGAAGAGTAGAAAAGCGGGAGGGCCGACGGGAGTTGTGGGAGATATGTTGAAGGTAGCGGGAAATTGGGATGTGAAGAGAATGACAGAGATCTGCAATCTGGTGGTGAAAGAAGGCCGCATTCCAGTGGATTGGGAACTGAGTACCCTCGTCCCTCTATACAAGGGGAAAGGTGACCCTCTGGAGTGTGGCTCGTACCGAGCGATAAAGTTATTGCAGCATGGAATGAAGGTATTGGAAAGGGTGTTGGAGAGGAGGATAAGGAAGAAAGTGAAGATTGATGAAATGCAGTTTGGATTTATGCCAGGAAGAGGAACGACAGACGCACTTTTTATTGTGAGGCAGTTGCAGGAGAAGTATAGGGAGAAGAGGAAGAAGTTGTTTCTTGGGTTTGTTGATCTGGAGAAAGCATTCGATCGGGTTCCACGTGAAGTAGTGGCATGGGCATTGAGGAAGTTAGGAGTGGGGGAATGGTTGATCAGAGTAGTGATGGCAATGTACAAAAGAGCGCGCACAGCTGTAAGGATGAAGGACGGGAACAGTGGTGGGTTTGAGGTGAAGGTGGGAGTGCATCAGGGGTCGGTACTAGGTCCACTACTATTTGTAGCTGTGATGGAGGTGCTGGCTCAGAACGTAAAGGAGGGTTTACCGTGGGAGTTGTTGTATGCAGATGATCTGGTGTTGATTGCAGAAAGTATGGATGGACTGAAGGAGAAGATGAGCAAGTGGAAGGAATGTATGGAGACAAAAGGTCTGAAGGTGAATATCGGAAAAATGAAGGTGATGGCAAGTGGTAAAGCATGTGGTGAGGTGGAAAGAACTGGGAAGTGGCCGTGTGCTGTGTGCAGGAAGGGTGTCGGAGTGAATTCCATTCAATGTACAATGTGCACTGAGTGGGTTCATCAAAAATGTAGTGGTTTGAGAGGGTCATTAACCAGTGTGGCAGCTACATTCAAATGTAAGGTGTGCACAGAGGGAGCTGCAGATGGAGGAAATGTTGAGTTGGATCTTGGAGATGGCGTGATCTTGGAGATGGAAGGTGAGAAAACATTTTGTTACCTTGGAGACATGCTGAATGGAGAAGGTGGATCAGACTCGGCAACGGTTGCTCGAGTGAGATATGCATGGAAGAAGTTTCGGGAACTGAGTGGCGTGCTGACGAGGAGGGGAGTGTCATTGAAGCTGAAGGGAAAGGTGTATGCTGCATGTGTGAGAAGTGTTATGATTTATGGGAGTGAGACATGGGTAATGAACGTAGAGCAGCAACGAAGGCTGGAAAGGGTGGAAATGCGAATGGTTCGGTGGATTTGTGCAGTATCGTTGAGAGAGAGGAAGACAAATGATGAATTGCGAAAGATGATGGGGATAGAGCCTGTGATTGATGCTGTGAAGAGAAACAGGTTGAGATGGTTTGGTCATGTGTTGAGGAAGGATGAAAGTAACTGGTTGAAAAGAGTGATGGAAATGAATGTAGAAGGAAGTAGAGGACGGGGAAGAAAGAAAAAGACTTGGCTAAAGATGGTCGAAGAAGAAATGCGGGCAAGGGGGTTAACAAGGGGAGATGCAGAAAATAGGGCAAAATGGAGAACATTGTCATGGGGACCGCAAGGCTAACCCCCACTCTTGCGGGGAAAATGGCCTTAAAATGCCTGTTGTTGTTGTTGTTGTTGTTGTTGTATGAAATAAGCTCAGGTGGCAACAAAATGAGAAAAATTAGGAGGGGGTGAATCACACACACACACACACACACACACACACACACACACACACACACAAACATACACACACACGCACAAACACGTACATACATGCAGATGCACAAACACGTACATACATGCACACACACACACACACACACACACACACACACACACACATACATACACACACACAAACATACACAAACACAAACACACACATACATACACATGCACAAACACGTACATACATGCACACACACACAAGCACATACATACATGCACATGCACAAACATGTACATACATACACATGCACAAACATGTACATACACACACACACCCACACACACACACACACACACACACACACGAACACAAACATACACACAAACACACACATACATACACACAAACACACACATACATACACACAAACACATACATACATACACACGCACAAACACGTACATACATACACACGCACAAACACGTACATACATGCACACGCACAAACAAGTACATACATGCACACGCACAAACACGTACATACACACACACACATACATACACACGAACACAAACATACACACAAACAAACACACACACACAAACACACACACAAACACACACACAAACACACACACACACACACTCACGTTTGGTCACCCGATCATGGGTTACTTAGAGACTTCAGAAAGGTATTGGTAGGGGGTGTGGAAGGGGATATTTCGTAACAACAAATAGATCCAAGATGGGGGTGGAGGAAAGGAAGGATAACCTCCTAACCCTGAAAGGCGGGGGGGGAGGGAGAGGGAAGACTTGTATTGACCTCTCTATTGAAGCATCCGAGACCGTGAAATGACATGGTACAGTAGTTTACTTTATGTGGTGTGGTATGGGTGAAGCCCCTCTCAGGGCAGGGGGGGGGGGGGGTGGGGGGAGAGTGCATTAGGGAGTACATTTATACTGCATTCATTCTACTGCTGGTGTTTCAAATCATACTCGATTATAAAAAAGAATAACTAGAAAACATCCCAAAATGCAAAGCTCGTCCACTTTTTTTTTTTTTGTATACATGACCGAGGCTCGTGGAAGAGCTTACATTAATCACACAAAAAACAAATGGACACATAAAAAAACGTATAATAAAAGAAGTGGAAAGAAGATGGGGAGAGAGAGGGAAGCACACAAGTACAACATTAGAGAACAGGGACATCGGGAGATCTGTGGGAGGGAGAGGGCTTGGGGGGAGGAGGCATGGGAAGGGGAGGGGGGTGGGGGAGGTATAAAACACATGGACACTGCTAGAACTTCAAGGAAGGAAGTCGGAATTTCAAAAACGTTCACCACCAGTTTAAAACAGCTGTTCATCACCATCTCTTATCTTCCCTCATCCAAAACCTTGATCTTTTCTATCCCCGCTAATTTCACCCCAAATCCTCTTTTTTGAAATACCAACTTCTTTCCTAGAAGTCCTTGGTGTCCTTGTGTTTATACTCCTCCCACCCCCCCCCCCCTTCCCACGCCACCTCCCCCCAAGCCCTCTCCCCTCCCACACATTCCCGATGTCCCTCACAAATGTTGTGTTTATGTGCTTCCCCTTCTCTCCCCATCTTGTCTACCGTTCCCCTTTTTATATACTTTGTTTGTTTGTCTGTTTGATTTGTTTGTGTGATAAATGTTAGCTCTTTCACGAGCCTCGATCCTGTATACAAAAAAAAAGAAAAAAAGGAGTGGATCTAGGGTGAATTAATGGGGGTGGAAAAGATCAAGGTTTTGGATGAGGGAAGATAAGAGATGGTGGTGAACAGCTGTTTTAAAGACCTGGAGGGAGGAGTGGTATTGAAGAGAGTGGGGGAGTTTGTTCCAGAGGCGGGAGAAAAGAGGAATGAAAGAGTGAAGGTGAGCAGAGAGCCTTGATTTTGGCAGTTTAACCATAATAGGGTTGCTGGCAGATCTTGTGCGACCTGTAGGAATATTTGGGGGGACAGAGCCCAGAGAGAGCTGGGGGGGGCAAGGCCGGAGAGGAGTCGGTAGAAGACGGAAAGACCACCAACCTGCCTGCGGTGAGTGAGTGAAAGGCACTCGGAGATAGCTTCATCGCGGGAGATTCCAATGATTCTGAAAGCTTTGGTTTAGGATGCTTCTGCTTTGTACTCAAACTAAACTCGACGAAAACAGCAAAAAAGGAAATTTTATTTTCTAATGTTCTTCATATTCTGATAATAAAGGTTTGTTGAAAATCTGAAGACAAAAACCAAAGTGATAAAACGGTTGTTGCCTGAACAGACAGACAGACAGACAGACAGACACACAAACACACACATAAAAGCAATTGTATAACCTTGTCTCTCGCTGCGCAGGCACACAGGCTGACGACCCATTGAAAACGGGAATCCTGGACAGTCATATAACAAAATTAGTAATTAAGACAGTCCAATTAAATAATTTTGCTTTGATCAAACACTCACCTGTAATTGATGAATCAAGGAGAAATAGTGCATTGGCTCCTTGAAAAAACACTTTCGAAAATTGTCAGAGGAATTGGTCCTGGTATAGTAATCGGAAATACGCAGGTCAGTCTCACCTGATTGTCTCCAAGTGATCCTGTGAGGTTCCATTGCTGGATGACATTGACCAGGTGATGCATACGCTCCTTAAAGGGCTGCAGAGTTTTCAGGTAGTCCACGAGCTCAGTGACGATCTGAATCAAGGCCCGTTCCAGTTGTTGTAATCCAGGGGGCATGATGACCTGAGTGGAGCGGCATTGCATGCTGTTCAACATCTCCATGAGATTGCTACACAATATAGTGTAGCAGCATAGCAAACCTGTTGTGCATTTTGTGATACAAGCACCAAATTTGGCACAAATGTACATTAATATGTTGCGAACATTTTCAGATATTGGGCCACTTGAAATTCCGTAATTTTTTTTTTCAAATTTTTTCAAATTTCGTAATTTCAAATTTTTCGGGTGACACCGTCACAATTTCGGTCTTCGAGGCCGGCCGATATAGTGGGGCGGCTTAGCCCAAATATTCAAAAGAATTGTGCATTTTGTGATACAAGCACCAAATTTGGCACAAATGTACATTAATATGTTGCGAACATTGTGTGGTCAGCAATGAAGACGAGAGTCTGAATTACATGTATGCAAAAGACCTTGTGAACCAGTGAAGCAAATACACGGGTAAGCATGAATTAAATCTAGGGCATGATATAATTTCCATGATGTTTACCTCTACACTCAATGGTGGAAGGAGGTAATGTTTTGATCCCAGCTTGTCTGTATGTCTGTTTGTCTGTTAGTCCACAAAATTCCAGACAAAGCTTGTAGTAGTGGTAGTTGTAGTGGTAGTGGTGATAACAGAAATTGTTATATAGAACTGAACTTATATTATTATTATATGCAGAAAATAACTTCATTTCTATATGCCCTGCAGTGGACAGGTTAATTGGTTTATGCACTGAAGGGGTCACCCTGGTGTGCACTGCTGTGTTCTGCCTCACTGAGTTGTTCAGGTATGATGTACTCGGCACAAGCTTCCGGTCGGCCCGGAGGTGGGGGTGCGGGGCCTGTCACGGAACGTCAAAACAAACGGCCTGCCGGGGCCGCCCAAAAGTCGGGCGTGAGGGGCGCGTCCACTAATGGAACGCCTCTCGCTTCCCAGATCGAGGGCCACGTGGTCAGGAGAACCTCGTCCCTTCCGGTCACACTTTGCCTATCGGCCGGCCTCGAAGACCGAAATTGTGACGGTGTCACCCGAAAAATTTGAAATTACGAAATTTGAAAAAATTTGAAAAAAAAAATTACGGAATTTCAAGTGGCCCAATATCTGAAAATGTTCGCAACATATTAATGTACATTTGTGCCAAATTTGGTGCTTGTTTCACAAAATGCACAATTCTTTTGAATATTTGGGCTAAGCCGCCCCACTAATAACGTACAGGAGATGAAGATGCAGAAACTTTATTTGCATTTCAAATTTGTGCTTTGGAGTCGCAAATACAACAAACACCAACAAATAGTACAAATAAAATTGGAAGAACAACAGTTGTCACAAAATTCAAGAATAACTGGACAGACTGGAAATAGATGGCAAAGGCTCACTGGAGTAGCAAATAAGAGGGCCAGTCGTCTGAAGTTAGACCAGGAGGGTGGGAGGGGGGGGGGCGGGGGCGGGGGAGGATGACAGGCTGAGTCAACTCACATGGTGTTAATTCAACGGCATAACAGGAGCTCAAACTCAGGACCCGAATATCTCTAGCCAGCCACCTTAACCGCAAAGCCAACACCAACCTTGAATGAACATTGCCCACAAAGCATTGCGACCAGATGTAATTCTGATTCTGGTGATGTAATTCTGATTCTGGTGATGTAATTCTCATTCTGGTGATGTAATTCTGATTCTGGTGATGTAATTCTCATTCTGGTGATGTAATTCTGATTCTGGTGATGTAATTCTGATTCTGGTGATGTAATTCTCATTCTGGTGATGTAATTCTCATTCTGGTGATGTAATTCTCATTCTGGTGATGTAATTCTGATTCTGGTGATGTAATTCTCATTCTGGTGATGTAATTCTGATTCTGGTGATGTAATTCTGATTCTGGTGATGTAATTCTCATTCTGGTGATGTAATTCTCATTCTGGTGATGTAATTCTGATTCTGGTGATGTAATTCTCATTCTGGTGATGTAATTCTGATTCTGGTGATGTAATTCTCATTCTGGTGATGTAATTCCGATTCTGGTGATGTAATTCTCATTCTGGTGATGTAATTCTCATTCTGGTGATGTAATTCTGATTCTGGTGATGTAATTCCGATTCTGGTGATATAATTCTCATTCTGGTGATGTAATTCTCATTCTGGTGATGTAATTCTCATTCTGGTGATGTAATTCTCATTCTGGTGATGTAATTCTGATTCTGGTGATGTAATTCCGATTCTGGTGATATAATTCTCATTCTGGTGATGTAATTCTGATTCTAGTGATGTAATTCGGATTCTGGTGATGTAATTCTGATTCTGGTGATGTAATTCTGATTCTGGTGATGTAATTCTCATTCTGGTGATGTAATTCTGATTCTGCTGATGTAATTCTGATTCTGGTGATGTAATTCTCATTCTGGTGATGTAATTCTCATTCTGGTGATGTAATTCTCATTCTGATGATGTAATTTTGATTCTGGTGATGTAATTCTGATTCTGGTGATGTAATTCTGATTCTGGTGATGTCATTCTGATTCTGGTGATGTAGTTCTCATTCTGGCGATGTAATTCTGATTCTGGTGATGTAATTCTGATTCTGGTGATGTAATTCTCATTCTGGTGATGTAATTCTCATTCTGGTGATGTAATTCTGATTCTGGTGATGTAATTCCGATTCTGGTGATGTAATTCTGATTCTGGTGATGTAATTCTGATTCTGGTGATGTAATTCCGATTCTGGTGATGTAATTCTCATTCTGGTGATGTAATTCTGATTCTGGTGATGTAATTCCGATTCTGGTGATATAATTCTCATTCTGGTGATGTAATTCTGATTCTGGTGATGTAATTCTGATTCTGGTGATGTAATTCTGATTCTGGTGATGTAATTCTCATTCTGGTGATGTAATTCTGATTCTGGTGATGTAATTCTCATTCTGGTGATGTAATTCCGATTCTGGTGATGTAATTCTCATTCTGGTGATGTAATTCCGATTCTGGTGATGTAATTCTCATTCTGGTGATGTAATTCTCATTCTGGTGATGTAATTCTCATTCTGGTGATGTAATTCTGATTCTGGTGATGTAATTCCGATTCTGGTGATATAATTCTCATTCTGGTGATGTAATTCTGATTCTAGTGATGTAATTCGGATTCTGGTGATGTAATTCTGATTCTGGTGATGTAATTCTGATTCTGGTGATGTAATTCTGATTCTGGGGATGTAATTCTGATTCTGCTGATGTAATTCTGATTCTGGTGATGTAATTCTCATTCTGGTGATGTAATTCTCATTCTGGTGATGTAATTCTCATTCTGATGATGTAATTTTGATTCTGTTGATGTAATTCTGATTCTGGTGATGTAATTCTGATTCTGGTGATGTCATTCTGATTCTGGTGATGTAGTTCTCATTCTGGCGATGTAGTTCTCATTCTGGCGATGTAATTCTGATTCTGGTGATGTAATTCTCATTCTGGTGATGTAATTCTCATTCTGGTGATGTAATTCTCATTCTGGTGATGTAATTCTGATTCTGGTGAAGTAATTCCGATTCTGGTGATGTAATTCTGATTCTGGTGATGTAATTCTAATTCAGGTGATGTAATTCCGATTCTGGTGATGTAATTCTCATTCTGGTGATGTAATTCTGATTCTGGTGATGTAATTCCGATTCTGGTGATATAATTCTCATTCTGGTGATGTAATTCTGATTCTAGTGATGTAATTCGGATTCTGGTGATGTAATTCTGATTCTGGTGATGTAATTCTGATTCTGGTGATGTAATTCTGATTCTGGGGATGTAATTCTGATTCTGGTGATGTAATTCTGATTCTGGTGATGTAATTCTCATTCTGGTGATGTAATTCTCATTCTGGTGATGTAATTCTCGTTCTGATGATGTAATTCTGATTCTGGTGATGTAATTCTGATTCTGGTGATGTAATTCTGATTCTGGTGATGGCATTCTGATTCTGGTGATGTAGTTCTCATTCTGGCGATGTAATTCTGATTCTGGTGATGTAATTCTGATTCTGGTGATGTAATTCTGATTCTGGTGATGTAATTCTGATTCTGGTGATGTAATTCTCATTCTGGTGATGTAATTCTGATTCTGGTGATGCAATTCTGATTCTGGTGATGTAATTGTGATTCTGGTGATGTAATTCTGATTCTGGTGATGTAATTCTGATTCTGGTGATGTAATTCTGATTCTGGTGATGTAATTCTCATTCTGGTGATGTAATTCTCATTCTGGTGATGTAATTCTGATTCTGGTGATGTAACTCTGATTCTGGTGATGTAATTCTGATTCTGGTGATGTAATTCTGATTCTGGTGATGTAATTCTGATTCTGGTGATGTAATTCTGATTCTGGGGATGTAATTCTGATTCTGGTGATGTAATTCTGATTCTGGTGATGTAATTCTCATTCTGGTGATGTAATTCTCATTCTGGTGATGTAATTGTGATTCTGGTGATGTAATTCTGATTCTGGTGATGTAATTCTGATTCTGGTGATGTAATTCTGATTCTGGTGATGTAATTCTCATTCTGGTGATGTAATTCCGATTCTGGTGATATAATTCTCATTCTGGTGATGTAATTCTGATTCTAGTGATGTAATTCGGATTCTGGTGATGTAATTCTGATTCTGGTGATGTAATTCTGATTCTGGTGATGTAATTCTGATTCTGGGGATGTAATTCTGATTCTGGTGATGTAATTCTGATTCTGGTGATGTAATTCTCATTCTGGTGATGTAATTCTCATTCTGGTGATGTAATTCTCATTCTGATGATGTAATTCTGATTCTGGTGATGTAATTCTGATTCTGGTGATGTAATTCTGATTCTGGTGATGTAATTCTGATTCTGGTGATGTAATTCTGATTCTGGTGATGTAATTCTGATTCTGGTGATGTAATTCTGATTCTGGTGATGTAATTCTCATTCTGGTGATGTAATTCTGATTCTGGTGATGTAATTATTATTCTGGTGATGTAATTCTCATTCTGGTGATGTAATTCTGATTCTGGTGATGTAATTCTGATTCTGGTGATGTAATTCTGATTCTGGTGATGTAGTTCTGATTCTGGTGATGTAATTCTGATTCTGGTGATGTAATTATCATTCTGGTGATGTATTTCTCATTCTGGTGATGTATTTCTCATTCTGGTGATGTAATTCTCATTCTGGTGATGTAATTCTGATTCTGGTGATGTAATTCTCATTCTGGTGATGTAATTCTCATTCTGGTGATGTAATTCTCATTCTGGTGATGTAATTCTCATTCTGGTGATGTAATTCTCATTCTGGTGATGTATTTCTGATTCTGGTGATGTAATTCTGATTCTGGTGATGTAATTCTGATTCTGGTGATGTAATTATCATTCTGGTGATGTATTTCTCATTCTGGTGATGTATTTCTCATTCTGGTGATGTAATTCTCATTCTGGTGATGTAATTCTCATTCTGGTGATGTAATTCTCATTCTGGTGATGTAATTCTCATTCTAGTGATGTAATTCTCATTCTGGTGATGTAATTCTGATTCTGGTGATGTAATTCTGATTCTGGTGATGTAATTCTCATTCTGGTGATGTAATTCTGATTCTGGTGATGTAATTCTCATTCTGGTGATGTATTTCTCATTCTGGTGATGTAATTCTCATTCTGGTGATGTAATTCTCATTCTGGTGATGTAATTCTGATTTTGGTGATGTAATTCTCATTCTGGTGATGTAATTCTCATTCTGGTGATGTAATTCTCATTCTGGTGATGTAATTCTCATTCTGGTGATGTAATTCTCATTCTGGTGATGTAATTCTGATTCTGGTGATGTAATTCTCATTCTGGTGATGTAATTCTTATTCTGGTGATGTAATTCTCATTCTGGTGATGTAATTCTCATTCTGGTGATGTAATTCTGATTCTGGTGATGTAATTCTCATTCTGGTGATGTAATTCTCATTCTGGTGATGTAATTCTCATTCTGGTGATGTAATTCTCATTCTGGTGATGTAATTCTCATTCTGGTGATGTAATTCTCATTCTGGTGATGTAATTCTGATTCTGGTGATGTAATTCTCATTTTGGTGATGTAATTCTCATTCTGGTGATGTAATTCTCATTCTGGTGATGTAATTCTCATTCTGGTGATGTAATTCTCATTCTGGTGATGTAATTCTCATTCTGGTGATGTAATTCTGATTCTGGTGATGTAATTCTCATTCTGGTGATGTAATTCTCATTCTGGTGATGTATTTCTCATTCTGGTGATGTAATTCTCATTCTGGTGATGTAATTCTCATTCTGGTGATGTAATTCTCATTCTGGTGATGTAATTCTCATTCTGGTGATGTAATTCTGATTCTGGTGATGTAATTCTGATTCTGGTGATGTAATTCTGATTCTGGTGATGTAATTCTCATTCTGGTGATGTAATTCTCATTCTGGTGATGTAATTCTCATTCTGGTGATGTAATTCTCATTCTGGTGTATCATGCTCTGTTAAAGAGTGCCGGTGTGTCCAAGCAATTTCTTGGCAAGGGTTATACTGGGTGGTTTGTCATTGCCTTCCCAGCAGGAATTTGTGATGTGTTCATGGTACAGGCGTTAGCTCACGTACTCATTTTCTCTATCTCTATCTCTATATCTATCTCTATCTCTATCTCTATATCTATCTCTATCTCTATCTCTATATCTATCTCTTTCTCTATATCTATCTCTATCTCTATATATATCTCTATATCTATCTCTATATCTATCTCTATATCTATCTCTATCTCTATATCTATCTCTATATCTATCTCTTTATCTATCTCTATATCTATCTCTATCTCTATATCTATCTCTTTATCTATCTCTATATCTATCTCTATATCTATCTCTATCTCTATATCTATCTCTATATCTATCTCTATATCTATCTCTATATCTATCTCTATCTCTATATCTATCTCTTTCTCTATATCTATCTCTATCTCTATATCTATCTCTATATCTATCTCTATATCTATCTCTATATCTATCTCTATATCTATCTCTATCTCTATATCTATCTCTATATCTATCTCTTTCTCTATATCTATCTCTATCTCTATATCTATCTCTATATCTATCTCTATATCTATCTCTATATCTATCTCTATATCTATCTCTATCTCTATATCTATCTCTTTCTCTATATCTATCTCTATCTCTATATCTATCTCTATATCTATCTCTATATCTATCTCTATATCTATCTCTATCTCTATATCTATCTCTTTCTCTATATCTATCTCTATCTCTATATCTATCTCTATATCTATCTCTTTCTCTCTCTCTCCTTTTCCTTTTTGTTCATTCGTTTTCCGGTTGTGCTCAATTGTGGCCCCACTACCCGACTCGCAATTTAACTTTGCACTTCCATGAGCCTCGCCCTTGTAGAGAGAAAATAAATAAATAAAAATGGACTGATACTTTGAGCTCTAGGGAGGCTTCGTACTACCTTTTGAAACTCACTTAAGAAGATTAAAAGAATGGGATTGAGAAGAAAAGATGATGCCACATAATTACACAGATAATCTGCTTGACAACAGTTTGAGCTGAACAGACACTGACTTCGCAATATCACATGACTGGGGGGCTGCGGGATACCTGGAATACCCCCACTTCAAACATGCTCGACCAACATTGATTTGAGAGGACTCGGCCCAGAGGCCTATTGCCATAGTCCTTCGGTCTCCCAAGGTGATTAAAACGGCAATAGCATTTACTAAGGTTCTGATCTATAGGTAATACACAACAGTAAACTATCAGGGAGGAACATTAATGTGATGCTTGCGGCTGAAGTGAGCTGTAACGATTTAAAAAAATTAATTCTACCAACACACGAGTTAGAAATTGGAGAAATTTCCAACGCTTTTATTTCATCCACATGGTGATAATGCTTCGGTTGGTCAATGCCCCTCACCTTGTAAATGGCGGTCCTGATGTTCAGATGCTGCACAAAAGTGATGATCAGGCTGGCAGCAGAGCTAGCAGACAACTGGCAAAGCTCGCTCGTCACAGCCAATGGATCAGAGCCTTCCGGGAAGACTACAATCTTGGACAAGACGTTGTTGCAACTTCCTCCAAAAGCCGATGTGAGTACTTCCCCCATCTGGACAGAAAACAGCACGATTTGAAACTTAAATTTGCTGTAAAAGTTACAAATTATGTGAAAAGATCATTCATCCATATAAAGTATATATATATATATCTGCCCTATATCTCGAGTATATATATATATATATATATATATATATATATATATATATATATATAATATATGTACATAATATAATATAATATAATATAATACAATATAATATAATATACAACAACAGGCATTCTAAGGAAATTTTCCCTGCTGGAGTGGTGGCTAGCCTCTAATATAATATTATATTATATATATATATATATATATATATATATATATATATATATATATATATATATATATATATATATATATATATATGTGTCAAAATTTTGAACGAGGTACAAATCCCAAAAAACACACATTGATTGCTTTAAACCTATATAACTTTGTCCCAAATGTTCTGAATTAGTACATTTAGGTGTCATCTTGTAGAACACAATCACGGCTTTCAGAAAATGTATAGTTTTATATACTTTTTATCAATTATCTACATGTTATAAGCCTCTGAACCTCAAAACATGGTGAAAAAGGGCATTTTTTTAGTATTTCGTTACCCTTCCAAGCCATGCATTCATTATAAAAGCCTTTTTCAGATACTTTTCACAGCTGGAATAAAAGTAGATCTATATAACTACTCTACTGAATGTGTTTTTGTGTTCCTCATGTCAGTTCCTGAGTCACAGCTCCTCCTCATATAGGATGAAGCAGATGAACCGTAACGTAAGAGATATTTATATAAGCCCTGTTTTACACATATCAGCGTGTTCCATAGTTCTTCTTTAGGGTGCAACAAACAGCACTTATACGTATGTATTAACTCTGTAAAAATCATTGACCTCCTTTGTTTCTCTGAGACACAACAAGCTTGAGTGTGAATTTAGAAACCATAACGGTCTCTTACGTTACGCACGTCATGCTGCCTGTAAGCCAGGTAAGTGCATATCGAAGTGAAATATACCATCAGACCATCACATTAGCTTGAATTCTATGCCATTTCAAAAGATTGGGACGCTCCTGGTGTGTTAAGTACGCAAAACTAGCCGAAACAGCATCTTCGGAAGAAGATTGCTCGAGATCTCGCGAGATCACGGCGAGGTCACGTCTTTTCGAAGCTGCTCCATGCGCTCACGCTTTCGAAGCTAAGTGATATTTCTCAATTGTGTTTTTGTCGAGACTGTACCTATCTTTCGGTGTATGTACCTATAGCGTATCTTTTGGAAAAATTTTCGGTGCTAATTTTTCGTTCATGTATACACAATCGTCGGTTAATGGTATCGAGTATTCTGCGGCCTAGTACTCGTAGGCTTAGACTACCGTACCGTCTCAGACCTTGTGGTTTGTTTTTCTCTCAGCGATTCGTCGAATGCGCTGAATTTATTTTCGTTCTCTGTTTCGTCCCAGTCGTTCACCCCGTCCTCCTTGTTTAATATCTGTACTCACAAAAAAAAAAAAAAAAAAAACCCAAAAATATTTCCTTCCCAGGTCTTATTCGTTTATTTGTTGTTCTTATTTGTTCGTTCGTTCTTCATTCGCGATCACGCGGTTAGAAATGTATAATCTCTCCCCTGAACAACTATTTTCTCTCATATATTATAACACCCTTTTCTTCTTTTCCTACAAAAGGATGCTTTCGTCTTGCTCACCAAATCTATTCATTCCAAAAAATATATATAATACCATCTCTTACAGTTCCTCCTTTCTACATTCCATAAACTATCCAGAACTCCATCCCTCCTCCAGTGTCCTCAAACGTATTTTTGACTCGAAGGTCTCAAACTCATTTTGCAAAAAATGTTCGTTTCCCATGAATCGTACACTTTTCAAAATCCAATCTCACCCCTCCCCTCCAAATCCTCCCCATCACCCATCCCTTTCAAATCTCCCCCCTTGCCCCTTCCCTCCCCTCCCTCCTAAACTCCCCCCACACCCCTCCCCTCCGAGACTCTCCCTCGCTCCCCTCCTAGACTCCCCTCTCACCCCTCCTCCTCAAAGCATCCTCCCTGCTTCTTCCTCCTTCCAACTTTCACCTTCATCTCCCCAAACCTCCTGCCTTGCTCTTCCCCCTCCTCAAATAACACCTCACTGTGCCTCACCCAATCTCCATCAAACCTTTTGTCTGCCCCATTCTTCCCTTTCTCCAAGCTATTCTGAAATCTCTGACACACCTTCAACAGCTCTCCCTACCTCTTCCTCCTCTTCCACATCTTACCCTACCCCTCCCCCCCCCTGTTCTGGACCCGATGCTCCCCCTTCCTCTTCATTAACGGTATGGACCTCAAACATCCGGGGCCTTCGCTCAAACTTGACTGACCTCTCCATACAGGTTGCTTCTGACAAACCAGATGTGATCTGCTTAACAGAAACTTTCCTCCTTCATGATGTCTCTGATGCCTTGGTATCTCTCCCAGGTTACTCCCTCCTCCGGTATGATAGACCTGAGCCTCGTCCTGGAGGTGGGGTTGCTATCTTTATAAAAAACTCTCTTCCTCACTCGCCCTCCACTGCCCTCTCTCCACCTCACCCCCAGGAATACCTTTGGCTACGGCTTCCCCTTCGCTCCCACCTTTTGTTCATATGTGTGTTGTACCGTCCACCAATCAGCGATGACTCCATCTACATCTCACTGTCTGATAATATGGACCAACTTCTATCTACCCATCCCAACTCTCTCTTCCTCATATGTGGTGATTTCAATTGTCACCATTCCAGTTGGCTGGGTGTGGGTACCTCTCTCACCAGCCATGGCTCTTCAGCAAAGGACTTCTGCGACTCACTGGGACTGACACAATCTGTCAATTTCCCGACCCGGATCTCAGTCAACGGAGCATCTTCTCTTCTGGATTTGGTTATGACAAACTTCCCTGAAAATGTCTGCTGCTCTTCTTCTGCTCCAATCGGCTCATCTGATCATGTGCTTGTCAAAGTGGACATCTCTCTGACCATTCTCAGAGAGCCTCCTCAGCGTCGACGAGTCTGGCATTTCACTCAGGCCAACTGGCACGGTCTTCAAGCAGCCATCAATCATCTGGACTGGTCTCCCATCTCTACCGCCTCTGACATCAACTCATCCTGGGAATTCTTTCAAAGTAAATTGCTCTCTCTCATGCACAGATTTATACCATCTCGTCTTCAGTTGTCATACCCTTCCTCCCGTCCATGGTACACGGAATCTTGTGGTGAGGCTGTTGCCCTGAAACAACTTGCTTTCGTCTCCTGGAAAGCAAATCCAACGGAAGGAAATCTCATTTCCTTTCACAAAGCCCGAAACAATTGTGTGTCCACCCTCAGGAGAGCCAGGAAACAATATCTCACCATTCTCAAGACCGAACTCTCTTATCTGTCTCCCTCTTCCAAATCCTGGTGGCGTCTGGTCAAATCTGTTTCTGGTGTTTGTTCCCCCTCCATCCCCTCCCTCACCTCAAACGGCTTAACGGCTGACTCCGCACGTGAAAAAGCTGAATGCCTCAACTCTGTGTTTGCCTCTAAATCTCGTGTCCCAAACCCATCCCTCTCTGTACCCACCGTACCCAGTTGTACCAAGCTGCTCCTGGACTCTGTGTCCTTTCCTCCTGACAAGGTGGAAAAGTTTCTGTCAACCCTCGACTCTGATTCTGCAACTGGTCCTGACGGCATCAGCCCACGGGTCCTAAAATCATGTTCTTCTGCTCTTTCACTCCCTCTTTCTGTTCTCTTCACCCTCTCTTTTGCTCAAGGTCATCTGCCATCTGCTTGGAAATCAGCCAACATCACCGCTTTGCACAAAAAAGGTGCAAAAACAGATCCCAGCAACTACAGACCAATCAGCCTTCTCCCAATTATCAGCAAAGTCATGGAATCCATCATTGCTTCAGATATTAAATCTTTCCTCTTCTCCAATGGCTTGATCTCTGATCATCAATTTGGTTTCAGACCTGGTCACTCTACTCTGGACATGCTGCTTCTGCTTTCTCAACAATGGATGGAGGTCCTCAACGCCAAACAGGAAATTAGAGCTGTCTCCCTTGACATTTCACGTGCCTTCGATACGGTCTGGCACCCTGCTCTGCTCTCCAAACTCTCCTCCTTTGGTATCCATGGAAATCTCCACGCATGGCTGGCGGACTTCCTCTCTGGTCGTAGTCAACGTGTGGCCCTGAATGGGTTTCTCTCATCTCCTCTTCCTGTTCAGGCTGGAGTTCCCCAAGGTAGTGTTCTGGGCCCTGTGCTTTTTCTGGTCTTCATCAATGATCTCTCTGACTCTCTTGAAAATCCTCTCTATCTCTTTGCTGACGACTCTACTCTCTGTCGCTCCATTCCTCATCCCTCAGATCGGCAGTCTGCAGCCTCCTCACTCTCTGCAGACCTGGACAAAATCACAGACTGGTCAAACAAGTGGAACATGTCTTTCAATCCTGACAAATCTCACACTCTTACAATGTCTCTCCGAAAGGACCGACTGGACAACCCTCCCATCTACTTTCTCAACAATCCTCTCCAAGAAGTTCTGTCGCTCAAGCTTTTGGGTCTCACTATCTGCCATGATCTTTCTTGGGAAAACCACATTTCCAAGCTGGCCTCCAAAGCCAGTCGCCGACTGGGCATCCTCCGTCGTGCGAAGTCCTTCCTTGGCACACCTGAGCTCCTCACCACATACAAGGCTTTCATCCGCAGCTCAATGGAATACTGTTCCCCCCTCTGGGCTGGTGCTCCTGCCTCACACCTGGCTCGGCTTCACGCTGTTGAATCCAAAGCTTTCAGAATCATTGGAATCTCCCGCGATGAAGCTATCTCTGAGGGCCTTTCACTCACTCACCGCAGGCAGGTAGGTGGTCTTTCTGTCTTCTACCGACTCCTCTCCGGCCTTGCTCCCCCAGCTCTCTCTGTGCTCTGTCCCCCCAATATTCCTTCAGGTCGCACAAGATCTGCCTGCAACCCTCTTATGGTTAAACTGCCAAAGTCTAGGCTCTCTGCTCACCTTCACTCTTTCATTCCCCTTTTCTCCCGCCTCTGGAACAAACTCCCCCACTCCCTTCAATCCCACTCCTCCCTCCAGGTCTTTAAAACAGCTGTTCACCACCATCTCTTATCTTCCCCCATCGAAAACCTTGATCTTTTCGACCCCCGGTAATTCACCCCAGAGTCCTTGCAGTGTTCATATGTTTTAATCCTCTCCCACCTCCCCCCAAGTCCTCCCGATGTCCCTGCTCTCAAATGTTGTGTTTGTGTCCTTCCCCTTCTTCCCCCTCTCTTTTGTGTCCTCCCCCCTCTCTCCCCATCTTGTCTGCCGCTCCCCTTGTTTTTTGTGTTTTGTGTGTCGGTTTGTCTTTTTGTGTGATTAATGTTTGCTCTTTCACGAGCCTCGATCTTGTATACAAACAAAAAAAAAAAAAAAAAAAAAAAAAAGAGGAAGGAATTCATATATCTTATTTTGGTCTCTTACGTTATGCTAACAAGGAAGGGAAACTTTGACCATGAATAAAAACGGAACCTCTGGGCCGATCGGTGTCAGTTTGGCTGCGTTTGATAGCCCAGGCTTAGGGCTTTAAGGATATCAAGGTGATTTTTAGCTATTCCCCCAAAAAAAATTTGACCCCTGGGAGGCCCAAATATACCTCGTTCAAAATTCTGACCCATATATATATATATATATATATATATATATATAATATATATATATATATTGCAACGGTTTTGAGATTGGCACATATTGATCATTAAAGGTTAAAGGGTTGCCCCCCATAGTTAGGCCACGAGCAACACGTAGGCCACCTTGTAGTATTAGTTATGTCATAGTATGTGAAAGTATAGGCCATTTCCCCTTTTGATACCTGCGTTGTGTAAAGACATGAGTTTAGGTCCCCTTCATTTTTGCGTCCACCCTCCAATTCTACCTCTATGGGCATAATTGATCCCGCGCCCCATTTGACTGACTCGCTCAGTTTGTTACGCTTTGGCTGCCAGCAGCATTTTGCTGCCCTTTGTTCGCTCACTAGTCGAGGAACACGAGGTAGGCCTAAGAAGGAGGAGCGCAGGGTCGGGGTGGGGTGGCGTCAAGGCGGAGCATCAGAGGCAATGACGGTAAGAGCCACCAGCCAACCAGGGCTCTAACGGCATGGCGTGAGGGGGGCGTGGAGAGGCGCATCTGGTAAGTGCTAGAACGTTCGTGGGGCATGCCTTTATAAGTGATTGCACAAAGCCCTGGAAAGGACTGCCGAGGACTCGCAAGGGGAGAGCGCACATGAGAGGACTTGTTGATCAAGAGGACTTTGAAGAACTTGATTTGCATCTCTCGCTTTGGAGGCATTGCCCTATATCTGCACCCATTTCCTCTGTCAAAGCGCCTTTGGGCTTCTGGAAAAGCGCTATACAAAATAAATGAATTATTATTATTATTATTATATCTCGAGTATAACGTACGCGCCGGAGGAAAGGCAGCCAGACGTGCCGGTGGCGAATATCGCCTACTCAGCCATGCAAGTGAACGCGGTAATAGCCGCCAGTGATCACCGCTAACCGCCGAAGTCCGCTCCCTACCAAATCGCCCCGTATTAACCCTTGTGCGCCAAACGACACGCGGAGAGCTCCTGCCCTCTCTACTTACCATCTGCACGGGACGAACCGGAGACCAGAGGGAGCTGCACGAGAGCCATCCCTGGACGTGGTGAACATCATCCTGCAGCTGCAAGCCCCGTGTGAGTGTGTCTGTGTGTGAGACGGGCCCGTTTGTCCTGGGTAGTAAGTTAAGACTGTTTTAAGGCTGCACTGTGTCCCCTTTTTCTGAACCATTGTAAATAGTGTAAATAAATCTTGTTATTCCTTCCTTACTAATTCGATCGCCTGTGTGATTTCTCCATTGGGTAAGCGTGGCACGAATAAGATCGCTAGAACCGGGGTCACCATATAAACGGCACGGATCGCTTGTACGCACGGCTCAGCGTCTCAACACGCGTGATTCGTGCGGGGCTTATTTCCTCATTTCAGGGCAGCACGAGTAATTAGGTAATAGCGATTCTAGTCCTAGTACCCTATTTTGCGCTGTCCGGGAAGGACGTCATAGGTCCCGGGTCCCGTTGGCCAGTCAAAGACAAGGGGTCTAATCCTCCCTTGGTAAGGGGAGAAGGCCGGCACTGAGATCCACAACATTTGGTGTCAGGAGTTTGGATTGGGACCCGAAGTGCGCTTAACACACTCGAAAATTACGAGCGACCGAAATTTCGTATTAACATCTAAATTTCATTCGTGCCATGGCTAGCCAAGACGGTCGAATGTCGGTGGGGGTAGAAGAAGAGGTATCTGATGAGGAGTTAGGATTGATAACCCAGGACCCCCGGGAAGAATTGGGAGAAATGGAAGAGGACATTGAGGAGGGGCCGGCGGTAGGGGTAGGAAATGGCGGCGCCTCGCACGTGGTGGCGAGAGCCGAGCCCGCAGCGCCAATGGAAATGGGCACCTTCGTGGCGCAAATCAAAGCATGTTTCGTGGTGCAAAGTAATGAAATGAATGCAAAAATGGATGCCATAGGTGGCCATTTGAAAGAATTGGGGGACAAATCCACCCCGGGACATAGAAAAAATGGGTGGCCAATTAAAAAAAATGGGTGGCCAATTGAAATAAATGGGGGACAAATCCACCCTGGAATTGGAAGAGGTAAAAAAAACTGGCTGGAAAGCAAAATGGACACCCGAGGGGAGTTAATAAAAAAGATGGGGGAGGACATAAGGCGCAGGTCGAGCGGGAAAGTCGCATTGGTATGCGACGGGGTAGCGCGATGTGAGGAACGCGTGGAAAGCCGGGTAGAGCAGAGCGTAGTTTAGTTGACCGGAATAGAAATCGCGACTCGGGGTGTGGAAAAGCCGATGGCCGCCGAATTGGGAAATTTTATTTTATGTGCACCGGCGGTCGTTGAGCTAGAAATAATTGAAATAAAAGAAATAGTTGAAATTGGGGTTGAAGAGACGGCAGAGTTAGTACATGTATCACGGGAGATTGAGATGGAATTTACTCAAAGTCTGGATTCACATCGTGATGTCGTGCTGTCTAACCCCAATGGAAGTTTGCAGGTGCTGCTGCGGAAAAGGGTCCCAAAGGTGAGTAGGAGCGTGTATGGTGCGAAAATGTTTGGCGCAAAAAGATTTTTCGTGCGCTTGGGATCGAGACGTAACCCGGGCGCTCGAGGAAGGTCCATGGGGAGGTGTACGAGAGTGAATGGCGCGCGTGTGCGAACGGCACCGAAGCGCGAGTGTGTAACGGGAGAGTGTGTTACCAAGAGTGAGAGCGAATGCACAACAGAGTGTATGTGTGAAGAGTGCGACACAGAGTGTGCGATGGCCGAAGAGGGTGTGCGAGAATGCACACCGGAGCATGTTGTAGAGAGTGTGCGGGAGTGCACACCAGAGCACGTGATTGGGTGTACAACAAGAGATTGCACACCCATGGGTAAGTGTGCGCTGATTGGGTGTGTACCAGAAGAGTGCACACCCGTGGTTGTTACTGAGTGCGTAACAAAGGAGTGTGCGCAAGTGAGTGCGCCTGAGTGGTGTGCACCTGAGTGTGCAAGAGAAGAGTGTGCACAGGAGAGTGCTGTGGTAGAATGCGGGGAGTGTATGGGAGGCGCTGGGATGCCTTGGTGTGGAATGGGTCTGGAAAGGATCGCGTGGTGTGAGAATGTGGCTCAAGCATCGACCCAGACCGGGGGGTTAGCGTTTAGGCCGACGTATAGCCGACGCGAGCTCTCGGGGCGTGGTGCGCTTTGTGTGCTGCGGGGACCGGCGGGATCGTTGCCACAGTGGCGCGCACAATTCGGGCTGGACCCCGCCCTGTATGGTCGGTGCCGTGCCGTGGCGAAAGAGGCAAACGGCACGTTTCAAGGGGGTGGGGGGGGGCGGTAGGAGAGGTCGGAACCTCGCCCCCTGGCGGGCGCGGTACTCCGACCCGGGGGAGGTTGGGTCATCGTGCCGGGGACCGAAAGGCTCCGCGCAGAGATGGCGCCTGTAACCTAGGCCCAACAAAACCTCCTCCCCTGAATCAAAAATGCCGGACGGACCCAACCAACAGGAGACCAACCACCCGTATGCATTGCTCGGCTTTTCGAAGCCGAGCTGTGACGAAAATGTATTGCCGCACCGAGAGGCTCCAGTATAGTGGACAAATGGCAGTAGTATTTGGGAATGGTACCCGGCATGGGGGAATGATCGTTTTACCATCCCTCACAATGGGGGCACATGAGCATTAGAATATGGGGATGGCAGTGTAAGCTAGCCAGGGGCAGGCTAGGATATTGTTCGGGATTTAGTAAATGACAATAGGAGACGGAGATTTAAGTAGGGACATTGGTACAGGTAGAGGGGACGTAGAGAGATTAGAAGGATGATAATGACGAGGGAGTGCTTAGTGTAAGGGAAGACGGGAAAGCACGAGTTTTAGAGGGAAGTAGTCAATTAGATGATGCTGTGTGTGTGTAGTAGTGTGGAGAAATTGTGGGTGTGTCTTGGGCTTGAGCAAATGAGGAATTGAATGGGAATCACTGTGTGCTTGGGCTTGAGCAAATGAGGAAATGAATGGGAACCACCGTGTACCTGGGCTTGAGCAAATGAGGAATTGAATGGGAACCACCATGTGCTTGGGCTTGAGAAAATGAGGAATTGAATGGGAACCACCATGTGCTTGGGCTTGAGCAAATGAGGCATTGGTCGGGGATGACCAGAGGTGATGTATGAGTGGTGTATTGAGGACAAGTGGAGTTGTGTTGGAGTGTATGGAAAGAGGAATGAGAGCACAAGAAGTGTGCAAGAGTACTTGGTGTGTGGCATGAATAGTGTGGAATGCTTGGTGTGACATAAAAGGTGTGGAATGCATGGTGCGAAGGAGTGGATGGGGGAGGATGGACCCCTTCACGGATACCCGGGGAGGGTAGTTTAAAGTTAGGTAGAGGGTTTAGGTAAATTGTTTGGATATTGACATCTGTGGTGCAGGAAGTAGCATGAAGTGCTTGGATGGGTGCATGAGTCTGTGGAATGGCTGGGCATGTGGGCTTTGTTGGTGTGTATGGTTATTGGGGCACTCCACCACTGGTAGTCTGTCGGCCAGGTGAGGCCGCAGGTAGGCTCTGGGAGCCAGTCATTTAGAGTTCAGAGTTGTGTTCAGTGGGGCCCGAGGATCCAGGAGAATGGCCCAGGTAGCCCAATGCCAGAGAGGGCATCAGAGGGGTGAGAGAGCCAGGAGGGGCCTTCCCCGATTTAGGGTAGTCGCAAGAAGCAAGGTAAGCTCGGGTGGCGACCTCAGTGGCGGAGGTGTGCAGGTAGTTGGACCTGCTAGTGGAGCCACATGACCCAGCCCCAAAATTGTGCAAAGGCACAGTAGTGAAAAATTGGGTAGTGAGACCCAAATTGGATGGCACCACAGGGTGGGTCAATGGGAATTGGTTTTTAGAACCACATAGTGTAACGATGGCCAATTGAATTGGCAGGCAAGACCCCGGCTAGTGTAACCGAGTTAATTTTATTAGAGTATAGTTAGGATGAGAAATCTCTTCACACCATCCGCATCCACTCACCAAGGGAGACGGAACTCCACACCAGGCTTTGTGAACTATTTGCATGGTAAAGACGCATCATGACGTGAGTGTGACATTATGTAATTCCATCTCTTCCTTCTTGGGAGGGATTGGAAAACGAATTTGGTTTAGAGGGGGATACGGGGGACAAGATGTAGTGACGGATTTGTAAATTGTAAATACAGGGAAGGGCAAGGGTAGTGGAGGCTGACATGTGGGGTTACGAACGGTTCGGGACGAGCTTTCTCTGCTCGCTCTCCCGCGCCCCTCATGTTGCATTGCCTCGTATTGATGTGTACCCTTGCGCCCTTTCCTCTGCTAACTGTGCTTTGTCTTCCTCCCCACCCATGGACCCATTTTGGAGGGGAAGTGTGCAGGAACCCTGAACTGTGCAGCTGCGCCTGGCTACACTTGTGCGGCGCCCTTGCTACCTTTTGCTGCACCAATACACCTTATGGACCACACATTCTGTAGCCTCGCATCTTTGCTGAGCAGACATTTGCTGCAAACGTTACCTTGCACCTGCGGACCACTGGCTTTAAGTGGCGTCAATGTCACACAGTTGGACCATAAGATTGGCCCTGCTGGCAGATAAAAACGAACATGGTTTGTACAATGTATTCTGGTGTGTCAGGAAAGAAGACCTCAAGTTTTTATTATGGCACACCGAAGACGAAGCAGGAAGCAAGAAGATGCAGCCAAGCAGCAAATATGACATTTGAAATGGTGATTGTGCATTTTTGTGTATTGGTGTATTGGTGCATTGTGTTTTCTCCCCTCCAAATTTCTTTCCACAAAAGAACAGGTCCTGGGTTATAGAGATGTAAATAATTAGTTTAGTGTTGTAAATAACATGCTCCCCACCGGCTTTATGTTTAGTTTGAGAATCAATTCCACAATTCGGTTAGCTGTGGGTGTGAGTCTGTTAGTTAGTACACAACGCAGTAGGTGGGACATATCTAGTGTTGTAAAACTGTCACATACAGGGTGTTAGATTAAATGTAGAGGGAAACCACATCTAAGTGTCACACGTAATTTAAAGAGTAGTCCCAAACCTTTCTCAAAACCGGTCGTTCTCACCTGTGTGGGTTCGACTCGGGGACGAGTCTGGCAAGGGAGGGGGCAGTGCTACGGTTTTGAGATTGGCACATATTGATCATTAAAGGTTAAAGGGTTTCCCCCCATAGTTAGTCCACGAGCAACTCGTAGGCCACCTTGTAGTATTAGTTATGTCATAGTATGTGTAAGTATCGGCCATTTCCCCTATTGATACCTGCGTTGTGTAAAGACATGAGTTTAGGTCCCCTTCATTTTTGCGTCCACCCTCCAATTCCACCTCTATGGGCATAATTGATCCCGCGCCCCATTTGGCTGACCCACTCAGTTTGTTATGCTTTGGCTGCCAGCAGCATTTTGCTGCCCTTTGTTCGCTCACTAGTCGAGTAACATGAGGTAGGCATAAGAAGGAGGAGCGCGGGGTCGGGGTGGGGCGGCGTCAAGGTGGAGCATCAGAGGCGATGATGGTAAGAGCCACCAGCCAACCAGGGCTCTAACGGCATGGCGTGAGGGGGGTGTGGAGAGGCGCGTCTGGTAAGTGCTAGAAGGTTCGCGGGGCGTGCCTATATAAGTGATTGCACAAAGCCCTTGAAAGGACTGCCGAGGACTCGCAAGGGGAGAGCGCACGTGAGAGGACTTGTTGATCAAGAGGACTTTGAAGAACTTGATTCGCATCGCTCGCTTTGGAGGCATTGCACTATATCTCGAGTATAACGTACGCGCCGGAGGAAAGGCAGCCAGACGCGCCGGTGGCGAATATCGCCTACTCAGCCACGCGAGTGAACGCGGTAATAGCCACCAGTGATCACCGCTGAAGTCCGCTCCCTACCAAATCGCCCCAAATTAACCCTTGTGCGCCAAATGACACGCGGAGAGCTCCTGCCCTCTCTACTTACCATCTGCACGGGACGAATCGGAGACTGGAGGGAGCTGCATGAGAGCCATCCATGGACGTGGTGAACATTATCCTGCAGCTGCAAGCCCCGTGTGAGTGTGTCTGTGTGTGAGACGGGCCCGTTTGTCCTGGGTAGTAAGTTAAGACTGTTTTAAGGATGCACTGTGCCCCCTTTTTCTGAACCATTGTAAATAGTGTAAATAAATCTTGTTATTCCTTCCTTCCCTATTCGATCGCCTGTGTGATTTCTCCATTGGGTAAGCATGGCACGAATAAGATCGCTAGAACCGGGGTCACCATATAAATGGCACGGATCGCGTGTACGCACCGCTCGGCATCTCAACACGCGTGATTCGTGCGGGGCTTATTTCCTTGTTTCAGGGCAGCGCGAGTAATTAGGTAATAGCGATTCTAGTCCTAATACCCTATTTCGCGCTGTCCGGGAAGGACGTCATAGGTCCCGGGTCCCGTCGGCCAGTCAAAGACAAGGGGACTAATCCCCCCTTGGTAAGGGGAGAAGGCCGGCGCTGAGATCCGCAAAAAAAAAAAAAAAAAAAAAAAAAAAAAAAAAAATATATATATATATAGCTGTTTAAACCACTGATCTGACTGCCTGACTGATATTAGTGTTTGGCACCTTCCGGGTGTAGTAGAAAGCTTAAATTTGGCAAGCCAATGGGCATCGAAGCCAGTACACAGGGAAAAATCACAGAACCGTCGGAAAGCATCCATAAATTAACACTTATGTAAAAAACCCTAAATGCATATGTAAAAGCATAAACAAACTAAAAAAACCTCAATAAATATCTCGCATTTGAAAATTGTAATTTATATAACTATAAGCTGTGAAATACACATGACAATAATGTCCATAAATGAAAAAAAAAAAAGAGTCCGTAAATGAAAATTTATGTAAAAAACCATAAACGCGTACGAAAAAAAAAAAAAAACCTCAATCGATATGAAGCATTTGAAAATTGTAATTTCTTTAACTAAACTGTGAAATAAAAATCTCAATGAAAATTTATGTAAAAACTGCAAACACATCTGTAAAATAAATAAAAGAAAGAAGACGTCATGCAAGCATGATACTTGCAAATCCCCCCCCCCCCGCCCCCGCCCCGCCCCTGCCACCCCAAAAAAGGGTTAATGAAGACGTTAATGAATGTATTCGAAGACGAAGACGGTTAACTAGAAGACGTTAATGAATGTATTCATAGCTATAGAAACCAAAGCAGTTTTTTTTATGGCTCATTGTGAATTGTGGATGAAAAAAATAAAATCTGCTGCCTCATGATGTAAGAACCCCAAGTTTAAGTCATATACAGTGGAGTTCCTTAGTCTGTTGTCTCCTTGCATCATCGATAAGCTGCGATCATGGTAAAGATAAATCCCTACGTCAAGGCCTTGTTGGGGCGACATCACTTGCCTTGGTAGAAGTCAGTCTGGCATTCATAATGGCTTTGCTGCTTCCCATGGTAAGATTAACCACATGCAACAGCTGTCTCTCCATAGAATCAGGGTCATTCACCAGATCCTTGACTCGTAGCACTGTACACACATGTGGCATCAGGGTCAGGTGAGTCCGTCCATCACGTGTGAGCACACTCTCAGGGCAATTAATGCGCAAGTGTGCACATTGTGGTTCTAATTTGTTACATTTACAATCCGTG
The DNA here is from genome assembly GCF_964187855.1 of Myxine glutinosa. Lineage (NCBI taxonomy): Eukaryota > Metazoa > Chordata > Myxini > Myxiniformes > Myxinidae > Myxine > Myxine glutinosa. The sequence continues at coordinate 177,551,967 of NC_136266.1, read as the reverse complement.
TCTCTCTGTTCAAATAGTAAGTGATGTAAACACCGTGTTATCTTCACTTTGCATCTCTCGACCGAAATAATTGTTGGGAGGATACAAAGGCAGAAGCCATTTATCATGAGGCAATGGAATGTGGTGGAGCTACTCTCCCCTATTGGGTGAACCAAAGTCTGGAATTTGGCCAGGGTAACAGCACGCAATGGTCTACTCTTTTCAAAGGTCAACATTGGATATTTGACATACATTTGTAATTATTCACAAATTGGGAAGCTGGATTTGTGTTAAAGCGATTAGAATTTGCACATCAGATCATCTGACTTAATCATTTGAAAATTTGTGTTACAATAGATCTTGGAAGCCAATGTTACAATGGCATTTGTAAATGCCTATTAGACATCAGCGACGATGTAAAAAAAACCTAAGAGTGTCCTCAAGTGTCTTCATAGCAGAGTGATGCGAAATTTTGAAATAAAAAACAAATACATACCGGGAACATTCTCATCAAGATCGAAGTTGTCAATTGCGAAACCTGTGGTGAAGTTTGTCATGGAACCAAAGTCTCTGTAGAGTGGGTCCAGAAGGATCTTCAAAGATCTGGTGCATCACATGAACAATCAGTCAAAATGCTATTCCAAAACCTCGTTCACCGAACAGACCTCATGGCTGGTTTTCTAATTCCACAAATTAGAAAAAAAATTGGAATTTGGTTCCGACATTCAGTCTGTTTTTAGGCCACATCACTTTATTACTCAAGTCAAGTAATGAGTAAAGAATAACACTGAAAATCTCAAAGGTTATTTTGAGTGATTCTACTTATAATGTGGTTGCCCAGCGATGCAAAAGAATGATCTCCCACACCCACTGAATACTCAGTTGTACAAGTTTTCCTCCGAAACAGTGTATTGATCATCATAATCATCATAAAAGCGTACAATGACGGTCATTTCCATTATGAAAAGTCAGACAAGTTCTTTACCAATTCCAGTTTTTACAGTATGGTTATTACTCACCATAAGATCAGTTTTGGTGCATTAATATATATATATATATATATATATATATATATATTGTTGCGGATCTCAGAGTACAGCACTCCCCTTACCGAGGGGGGGGGGGGAGGGGTTAATCCCCTCGTCTACTAAGCTGGCCATCTCCGGTCCTGGAGCTATGACGTCACTTCCGGTCAGCGCTGAATAGGGTGGTAGGCCAATTGTTCCTATTACCTAATTACCAGCGCCTTCCGGTAAGCAAGGAAATGAGCCCCGCCTGAGCCGCGGCTGTAATGGACACGCCGAGCGAAGCGAGCCACGACTCAGGCCGTTAACAAAAGGACGAAACCCGACTATAGCGGTTGGCCAAATCGTGCCACAGGTACTCAATGGGGAAAAGACTAAAACGATCGGACGAGATGAGGCAAAGAATAAGAAGGGTAAAGGAGAAACAAATATGGTTTATTCACTATCTAAAAGAGGAAACGAAAGAAGGGAATATACAGAAGAGGAAACAAAAGGACATAGGGCAACCTTATACACTCTTATATAACACACCCCTGACAAACAGACAGACTCACACGAAAGGTAGCTGGTAGGGGAGGAAGGTCCAGGCGGATGGTTCCAGGCGAGGGGATGGTCCAGGCTCTGTGTCCGCGGGTGAAGGACGGCTGGCAGCTTGACATCATTGGCACGCGACCGGACCTTACAAACGCGAGGGGCTGGGATGAATGCACGTATAGCATACCGAACGCCCTCAAAACCACGGCAGTTCGTATTGACAACGATCATCCCAAATGATCCTCTGCGCAATGTTCTTATGTTCCCCGCCTCTGCGCTGTTCTCTCGCCTCTGCCGATCTCGTTCATCTCCCTCGGTCTCTCCGCATGAAAAGGCTTTGCGCTCCCGCTTTTATTGGAAGCCTCGCATATCAAGCCGCGTCCGCTTTGCTCCGCCTACCTGTGAACACGCCTCGGCCCGGATTGGTCACAAGGGTTCATCAGTACCTCCCCTCGTGACGCGTTGATGGGGGCCACGCCTAGGTTCCTGGCCGCTCCTCCCTTTTTCTCCCACTCTGACCGCGTGCGTAATGGCGGCTTGGGGCCAGCAATCAAACCAAAAAGGGCAGCGAACGCTGCAATACGGCTACTGGCACTTTGGAGAGAGAGAGATGATTGGGGATAATTGAAGGGGCCTATCTTATTTGATTAATACAACGCAGAGTCAAACTATTGGAAACAGATCCTTAACTGAAACATAGACTAATGAAATAACTAAAGAAGAATCTATGAGGTCCTACGTGTTGCAATATGACCTAACTAGTGTGCGACCTTTGAACTTCACATAAAAAATGGGAGTATTTACAGGGGATTATTTATAAGGGAACATTTACAAAAATTTACCAAGTGGAGGGTTCTAAAAACCACAACAATATATACACACGTTTGTCATGTACATTGAAGATGATGTATATACAGGATGAAGTGACTATTCATGTGAAGTTATTTAATTTAGCATCTCCCATGCTCATGTTGTGTTGTCAATCTGTCTCAGTGATTATTATGGCCGATGTTCACAGCTTTCATCTTGGAAAGGCTCCACCACATCTTTGATTCTCGTCAAACACGTTGAATCACCTTTGTCGTAACAAAATCGACCATATTATAGTTTTCATCATATTCATGAGGTATTCTCGTTTTTTTTCCCCCTGCACAGCATCAATCAGTTTACCTACCCCTCAATCCCAACATACCTCAATTCAAGAGGAATGTCAATAGATTCCTCCTTTCTGTCTAAAATCTATACTTTCCTTTGTGTAGCCCCCACCTCGAGTGGCCTGAAAGACTTGTGACGGGCAATATCTCATGTATACTAGCGTGATTCGGCGTGCTCCGCGCGCCTCACCACATGTCGTTTCAGAGGGATAGGCATCCTTGACCATTTCGCTGTCTTTTGGGTCTTCAGGGTCTTTGGGGTCTTCGGGGCCATTTGGGTCTTCTTTTGAGCCTCAGGGCCTTCAAGGGTATTTTGGGTCTTTGGGGTATTTTGAGGCTTCGGCGTTTTTGGGGTCTTCAGGGTCTATAAGGGTATTTTGGGTCTTCAGGAGGTCTTGGTGGTCTTAAGGATCTTGGAGGAATTAAAGGGTCGTCAAAGGTCTGAGGGGTCTCAGCAGTCTAAACGTAATTAAGTGGGTTAATTAAGAGGGTGTTAATTTTGTTTGAAGAAGAAGAAGACGTTTTCGTCGCATTTAAACATAACAGCATAACCATATATGTTTGCTCTATTATATTTACTAGTGAGGTACCTGTGCTACGCACAGGTGGGAGGCCAGAAGCAAACAGGCAATGCAGAAACGGCGAATGCTAAAGCATGAAACCAATAAATTCCACATTCCTGTAGCACCTTCAGTCGCACGTCAGACATGGACAGCAAGTTCGTGAAGGACTTCCATGAAAAACGTACCTGTTTGCAAGCGAACAGGTACGTGTGTTCCATACACAGTCAATGGCGAATCTGCATATGGCGATCCGCAAATATCACGTTTAGAAACTAAAAACCATCACGGCATTCCGTCATTCACTTGAACTCGATATCTCTTTCTTCATTCCAAACAGCATAACTCCAATCACAAATTAAATAACATTAATATAAAAAATAAACTTTTAACAACATTCATGACATAAACAAATATTTAAATACTGATGTGAAGTTCCGTACAGTTGGGTGAACACAATTACGAATTCAAAATCGTAATTGTATTCGCTCAATTCCAATCATCAATTGATACTTTAACAAAACGATTAACACGATTAACATTTAACGATTTAACATTACGAATGAATGACGGTTGTATTGGGATATTATCAAACCTGCGCATTGCGTAATCTGTCCAGTTCCGGATTCGCTGCAGGTTCGTAATTCTCATCAAAATCTACACAGTATTTGTAGAATTTCAATAAAAGCCACATCACTGTTCATATCGGTAAATATTATTCCATCGTGTTTGGAAAAACTGGAAAATTGGAAAACTTGGAAAAATTGGAAAAACAACATGGCCTATTTTACTCCAGGGGGTCCAAGGATTACCCACCCAAAATTTCGTTGCGATTGGTTCAGCCGTTTTTGCGGTACCTTCGAACGGACAGACAGACGGACATTGGTGAATTATAGTAAGATTATATATATATATACAGTCACGTGAAAAAGTAAGTACACCCCATGTAAAGTTTTGACTTTTTCAACATATTTCAACATACAGCTATTTGATCTTCATTTCAACAATATTGATAGATAAAGGTGATATAATATAACAAATATCATGAAACATTTACATTTTATAGTCCATTGTATCATTTAAATAAACATAAATGCAAATTTCGCATGTGGAAAAAGTAAGTACACCCCGACATTTATCACTACTTGAAATACCTAAAATTAGAATCAGGTGCACCAGCTCAGGTGCAAATGATTAGAACATCGTTAGAGAGGACCTTGGAGGAACCTGTCTTATTCAAACCTCAGACATTTAGTTTGGTTTGCTCGTTGTTGTTGAAGTGTTTGGCGTCACCATGCCTCAATCAAAAGAGCTCTCTGAGGCCTTCAGAAAGAAGGCTGTAGATGCCTACGAGTCTGGGAAGGGATTTTAAAAGATCTCCAAACAATTTGAAATCAATTATTCGACTGTCCGGAAGATCATCTACAAGTGGAGAAGATTCCAAACAACTGCCAACTTGTTCAGGCCAGGCCACCCCAGCAAGTTCAGCCTGAGAGCAGACCGCAATATGCTGAAAGAAGTCTCTAAGAACCCCAGAATGTCATCACGGGACCTACATGTAGCCCTTGCCACTGTTGATGTCAAAGTGCACGAGTCTACCATTAGAAAGAGGCTGCACAAATTTGATCTACATGGGAGGTGTGCCAGGAGGAAACCGTTGCTGTCCAGAAAGAACATCAGGGCAAGACTAAAGTTTGCCAATGAACACCTCGGCAAAGATCAGCACTTCTGGAACAATGTGCACTGGACAGATGAGTCAAAGGTAGAGCTATTTGGCCACAGTACCAGAAGACATGTTTGGCGAAAACCAAAGACAGCATTTGACCACAAGAACCTGATACCAACTGTAAAGCATGGTGGTGGAAATATTATGGATTGGGGCAGCTTTGCTGCATCAGGGCCTGGGCAGCTCACCATCATAGAATCCACTATGAATTCTTCATTGTACCAGAGGGTGCTTGAGGATAATGTGAGGCCATCTGTCGGAAAGTTGAAGCTCAACCGAAGGTGGACCTTGCAACATGACAATGACCCTAAACATACCAGTAAATCCACCAAGGAATGGCTGAAAAGAAAGAAATGGAGGGTTCTGAAATGGCCAAGTCAAAGCCCGGATCTAAATCCCATCGAGAAGTTGTGGGGGGATTTGAAACGAGCTGTGCATGCAGGAAACCCCTCAAACATCGCACAGCTGAAAGAATTCTGGATGGAGGAGTGGGCAAAAATTTCTCCCAGTCGATGTCACAGACTGATAGACAGTTATAAGAAATGCCTACTTGAGGTTGTTTCTGCCAAAAAGGGCAATACCACCTATTAGAGCCAGGGGTGTACAATTTTTTCCACATGCGAAATTTGCATTTATGTTTATTTTAATTATACAATGGACTACAAAATGTAAATGTTTCATGATATTTGTTATATTATATCACCTTTATCTGTCAATATTGTTGAAATGAAGATCAAATAGCTGTATGTTGAAATATGTTGAAAAAGTCAAAACTTTACATGGGGTGTACTTACTTTTTCACGTGACTGTATTGTTCTATTGTATTGTTCGTGTCTGTACTGTCTTGTATTGTACTGTACTGTACTGTATTGTATATTGTATTGTATTTGTACTGTATTGTTCGTGACTGTATTGTGATATATTGGTCTTATTGTTCGTGACTATCACTCAAATGCTATTTTAAATCTTTTTTAAAAAGGATTAAGGCTTTTTATAAATGAAAACAACGATAAATACATTTAGGGATACCTTCTCTGGTTTGTTGTCTTCGTGTTTGATTACAAATAGGATTCGCTCGTCTGTTGCACGTTTTACATATTTCGCCAATCTTACAGTTGTCATTCTGGGAACTTGGTTGAGCTCCATCAGGCTGCTACCTTCTTCTCGTCTGGACAGGTACATTCTCGGGATGCATTGATTTTTGTAAAACATTTGTGGATGGTGAAGAGTTTCCTTGTTTTGATATCCAGTTTATTGACTTCTGATTGTGGCCAGTTTATTATTCCGCAGCTGTACTGGAATACTGGTATTTCGAGTTGATTTATGGCTTTGATTTTGTTTCTCAGGGAATTATATCACACACTTCTTAAATTATAGTATGATTCTATTTCAAATAATTATTCTGTAATATTCATTAAAATATGATTTACTTATTTAAATATGTCATATATAATTAATATATAATTATTATTATAAGCACATAAGTAACATTAATCCACTTTGGAACATTCATTTTAAATGAATCCACACACTCATTTTTCACTGTTTTGTAGTGTTATCCTTTTGGAATCTTTTAGATCTAGCAATGATTCCTCCTATTCCCCTAACCCTCTACACACTTTTATTTTTATTTTTTTGTATACAAGATCGAGGCTCGTGCAAGAGATAACATTAATGATTTAAAAAAAAAAAAAAAAAGGACACATAAAACGAAATAAAGGGAGCGGGAGACAAGATGGGGAGAGAGGGGGAAGCACACAAGTACAACATTTGAGAGCAGGGACATCAGGAGATCTGTGGGAGGTAGACGGCTTTGGGGGAGGAGGCGTGGGAAGGTGGGTGGGGGACGTGGGAGAGTTAAAAAAACAAAAACACATGGACACTGCTCGGACTTCCAGGAAAGAAGTCGATATTTCAGAAAAGTGGATCTGGGGTGAATTAACAGGGGTAGAAAAGATCAAGGTTTTGGATGGGAGTAGATAAGAGATGGTGGTGACTTCTTTAAACTTTTAGATATTCTCCACCAAAATATACTCCTATCCTCATCTGAAACTTTTATAATTCCTTCTAAAAGGTCATTGCTGTGCTTCGGATTTAAACATTTTGTTTAAAAACTAACCGTGCATTTTACACCCTTCTTTTGGCTCACGGAGCAGCTTGCCTATAAATCAGATGCAGGAATCAATCAATCAATTGATTGAATTGAAATCAGCACAAAGAAAATAAGAGACATCATTGCACTCTTACACAAAGTACAAGGACATCGTCAGACAATGGACAAATCATCACAGTATATGGGATTTGAACCTGTGGTCCCAGCATCATGAGTGAAGTAGCCAGATGGGGACGACAAACAGGTGAACACAAACAACTGCTTTTCCGAAGTCCGTTACATTTTGTCTCCTTTTAATCACATTTGTAACCTGACCCTTAAAGCTTCTTTCATCCATAACATTTTTCCTCTTACACAACCTTGCTTCATCCTCATGCTGTTATGTCCTTGGTTCATAAGCCTTACATGTTCATAGCATGCTGTTGGTCTTCTGGACCTCCAATCAAAATTTCCTCAAAGGCAGCACGAAGGTTTTCCCATAATTCCAATGCCTGAAAATAGTGCAGGGTGGGTGACATTCATTTTGTGTAAAATGCTGACTTGATTCGCTTTGTTTACGAACATCTGTTGCCTCACATGAACATGATAAATGAATACAGTGGTCATGACTCCAGCAAAAGCAAAGAACGTGACTCGTATTCATGGTTCAAGAAGCAGAACAAACAGAGTGCATGGAGTGTGAAAGGTGGAGTTAACTTTCGGCACAAACATATTCGGCACCACGCCTTACTGTGCAATCACAAACAGGACAATAACTTGTGTTATCATGTCACAATCAGTACAAGAATATACAATGGAATATATAATATACAAGATAAACAATGGATATTATAAACTAAAAGTTGATTTATAAGTGTTTTACTATGGTTTGCCACGAATGTCTCTGACAAAGGGTTAACACTCAAAATATCAGCCTCCTTGGTTACCATGGTGGCAAACAAACCTGTAGTTGATAAAATCCAGTAAAATAATATGCCTTATTATCAGTACAATATTATTATACAATACAATAGTGCATAATTTGTATTATTATTTTACAATACAATATTATAAAAAAGTTACAATGTAACAAATCGTACAACAAAGCATAATTCTTCATTATGAATAATAAGCAACACGTACATTTCCAGTGTTGTTCTTGCTGTTTTGCCAAAGATGTTCTTCCCCAATGTAGGCATCTAGATCTGAACAAGAAAAAGGAAAAAAAAGTCACCCTAAAATTTCTCCAATAAAATTTTAATAGAAAAAAAAATTCCCTAAAATTTCTCCAATAATATTTTAAAATAAATAAATCTCCTGAAAATTTATCAAATAAAATTTAAAAACAAAAAAATCTCCCTAAAATCTTTGCAATAAAATTTTAATATCAAAAAACTCGCTTAAATTTCTCCAACAAAATTTAAAAATAAATAAATCTCCCTCAAATTTCTCCAATGAAATCTATACGATAAAAAATTTCCATAAAATTTATCGAAAAAGATTTTTAAATATAAATTTCCCTAAAATTTCACAGCAACTTTCACTGCAGCCAGCACCAGATATAATCCTCAGCAAACATGGCATGGTCAGCCAGTTCATGAAAGACTTGGGCTAAAAACATGAAGACCAAAAAACAAAAAAACAAAGAACAAAAAAAAAAAAAGAAAAAAAAAAAGACCCGGCCAATCCCACAATAAAGTGGAAATAATTGGGGCCGTTAAATAAGTAGTTGTGGTGGTGGTTGGTAGGATAACTCAGACTTAACACAATTGCTATTGAGAGGTCTCATCTGGGTTTGATTCCCGACCGGTACCACGATACATAATTCTCATCCTACCGATAACCTTTAACACATATAACCATTATACCGTACCCGACTACATTTCAAATCGCCAATAAACTCCCACCTACAGGTAGAAAAACACACAGCTCCCACAAAAAAAATCCTACTGGCCAGAATTCACAGCATAAATATAACATGATCTCTCTCTCTCTCTCTTGACATACAATCCTTCAACTAGATCAATAAATCAGTCAGCCATTTAAACAACAAAACAAGCGTTATGCCTAGGTCCCCCGTCGGTGAAGTGATGTGAGTTGACAAAGTGGAAGACGCAAGGCGGCCATCTTGGATTTTGACGTGGCGACCCAATTTTCAATAGCGTTCTCCCTTATGCGTCGATACACCCACACACCAGATTAGATGTTAGTAGTTCGTTTATTTTTCAAGATATTTGGCTCACAAGGTTCAGACATATATATGGTGGCGGCCATCTTGGATTTTGATGTGGCGACCCAATTTTCAATAGCGTTCTTCCTTATGCCTAGATACACCCACACACCAGATTAGAAGTTGGAACTTTGCTTATTATTCAAGATATTCCGCTCACAAGGTTCAGACATACATGGCGTCAGACATACATGGCGGCGGCCATTTTGGATTTTGACGTGGCGACCTAATTTTCAATAGGGTTCTTCCATATGCCTAGTTGCACCCACACACCAAATTAGAATTCGGTCCTTCGCTTACGCACGGACGCACGCACGAACTTCCGCACACACGCACGCACGGACGCACGCACGCACCCACACACCAAATTAGAATTCGGTCCTTCGCTTACGCACGCACGCACACACGCACTTCCGCACGCATGGACGGAGGGGAAAACCATAGTCCCCCTTTCGCTCCGCGGTGCGACGGGGGACAATAACAGCAAACAACTATAACGGCACTTGGTAGAGCGTTGATCAGTTTTTATTTTGTATCCAACTGCTATGTCAGATCTGGATCTGGATCTGAACCAAAATCTAATCGCTTTGTTCTTGTCACCTACCCAACTCATTCACCAAGTTTTGTCACAATTCTTCCATAACTTTTTGAGATATTGTGCTATATATAGTTTTTGGCCCTATCTTTTTAATGAAGACGAATCACTTTAAAAATTCTAGCATCCGGATTCGGATCTTCCCCAAAATCAAATAAATTCTTCCTTGTCCCAAAATTCTGTCACACCCAACCTGTCCACTGAATTTCGTCCGAATCCATCTATATCTTTTTGAGATATCCTGCTCACAGACAAACAGACAGCTAGGTGTGAAAACATAACCTCCGTTGACCTTTGGTGGCGGAGGTAATAAACATATTCCCTGTGGAAACATAAAAACTTCAAGCCCAATTTCAACTCCAAAAATTAACTAACTGAATAAACAATGAAACTCATAACTCAACTCATAATAACTCAATAATATAATAATATAATAATATAATAATATTATTAATAATAATAATAATAATAATATAATATAATATATTATTATTATTATTATTATTATTAATATATTAATATTATTATTATTATTATAAATTTATTATTATTATTATTATTAATTAATTAATTATTATTATTATTATTATTATATTATTATTATTAATATATTATTATTATTATAATAATAATAATATATTATTATTATATATATCAATAATAATATAATACTCAATAATAACTCAATAAACTCCCAATCAACAGCCGACATAGATAACATCAAAATACTCAACAATAATATCACAAACACCTCATAAACAATCAAAAGCAATAAAATTTGGAAAAGTCTATAAATCAAATGGACTATAATAACACAAGCAGTATAAAATTCTGGAGAACAATTACTAACGTTGAAGGATCCAAAAACAAATTATAAAGCCACAGGACCAGATGTAATATCCAACTTACATCTCAAACATCTGGGATCCATCCCGAGCCATCAACAATCTCACTCAAACATACAATTACTCTTGGACACAATAAAATACCCTCAAATAACCCGGCCTATACACACTGATTTTCCTCCTTTGTGCACAATCCAAGATCTTGGAAAGATTAATCCTCAATGACTTCAATCCGCACAGCCCCCCACCTCCCAAAATGGTTTCCATCACCACCACCCTCCTCTCCACACAAAAACAAAGAATTCTGCATGGCTTTAATCACAAACCTCCATCCCTCCCCTCCACCCCTCTACAGTTCTCATTGCAATACACATCAACAAAGCCGTTGACATTGTACCTCGCCATATTTTCATCAACAAAACAGACAGCAGTGCTCATTTCAAATGTGGATGCCAAGATGCGGACAAATACTCCCCACAACATTCCTCTCCTATGCAGATAACCTCAAGATAGCTATAGACAACATTACAAAACACAACAGGCCGCCAACTCACTTCTGCAATATATATATATACAGATTCTGGAAGATTGGCTCACCCAAACCAAATGAAAGCATGACCTTCAAAATCCACAATAACTCTCCTTATCCCAGGTAAATCCAACTTGCATCCTCACATTACTGTATTCAACCAATCCCTCCTGATAGACAAATACCCAATAATCCTTAGCTTCACTTTCGATACACACATATCATTCACTCAACACGTCATAAACATCAATGCCAAAGCTACAGCGCATTCAGAAAGTATTCAGACCCCTTCTCTTTTTTCACATTTTGTTATGTTGCAGCCTTCTGCTGTAATCGTTCAAATTCATTTTTTCCCTCATCAATCTACACTCAATACCCCATAATGACAAAGAGAAAACAGGATTTTAGAAAGTTTTACAAATTTATTAAAAAGAAAAAACTGAAATATCACATTGACATAAGTATTCAGACCCTTTGCTATGACACTTGAAATTTATCTCAGGTGCCTCCCATTTCTCTTGATCATCTTTGCGATGTTTCTACACCTTGATTGGAGTCCACCGGTGGTAAATTCAATTGATTGGACATGATTTGGAAAGGCACACACCTGTCTATATAAGGTCTCACAGCTGACAATGCATATCAGAGCAAAAACCAAGCCATGAGGTGGAAGGAACTGTCTGCAGAGCTCAGAGGCAGGATTCTGTCGAGGCACAGATCTGGGGAAGCCCACAAAAAAAATTCTTCTGCATTGAAGGTTCCCAAGAGCACAGTGGCCTCCATAATTCTTAAATTGAGGAAGTTTGGAACAACCATAACTCTTCGTAGACCCGGCCGCCCGGCCAAACAGCAATCGGGGGAGAATGGCCTTGGTAAGAGAGGTGACCAAGAACCCGATAGTCACTCTGGCTGAGCTCCAGAGATCCTGTGTGGAGATGGGAGAAACTTCCAGAAGGACAACCATCAGTGCAACACTCCACCGATCTGGGCTTTATGGCAGAGTGGCCAGAGGGAAGCCTCAAATCAGTGAAAGACACATGAACACCCGCTTGGTGTTTGCAAAAAAAGCACCTAAAGGACTCTCAGACTGTGAGAAACAAGATTCTGTGGTCTGATGAAACCGAGATTGAACTGTTTGGCCTCAATTCTAAGCGTCATGTCGGGAGGAAACCAGGCACTGGTCATCACCTGCCCAATACCATCCCAACTTTAAAACAGCTGTTCACCACCATCTCTTATCTTCCCCCATCCAAAACCTTGATCTTTTCTACCCCCGCTAATCCACCCCAGATCCACCTTGTTTGAAATTCCAACTTCTTTCCTGGAAGTCCTGGCAGTGTCCATATGTTTTATACCTCTCCCACTGCCCCCTTCCCATGCCCCCCCCCCAAAGCCCTCGCCCTCTCTCAGATCTCTCGATGTCTCCATGTCTCTCGGTCCCTGCTCTCAAATGTTGTGTTTGTGTCCTTCCCCCTCTCTCCCCATCTTGTCTACCGCTCCCGATGTTATATGTTTTATGTGTCGGTTTGTCTTTCTGTGGGGGTGTTTTTCAGCAGCAGCGACTGGGGGACTGGTCAGGGTTGAGGGAACAATGAACGGAGCAAAGTACAGAGATATCCTTAATGAAAACCTTAAACAGAGCGCTCAGGACCTCAGACTGGGCCGAAGGTTCACCTTCCAACAGGACAATGACCCCAAGCCCACAGCCAAGACAACGCAGGAGTGGCTTAGGGACAACTCTGTGAAGGTCCTTGAGTGGCCCAGCCAGAGCCCTGACTTGAACCCAATCGAACATCTCTGGAGAGACCTGAAAATGGCTGTCCACCGACGGTCCCCATCCAACCTGATGGAGCTTGAGAGGATTTGCAGAGAAGAATGGCCGAAAATCCCCAAATCCAGGTGTGCAAAGCTTGTCGCGTCATACCCAAGAAGACTCGAGGCTGTAATCGCTGCCAAAGGTGCTTCAACTAAGTACTGAGTTAAGGGTCTGAATACGTATGTCAATGTGATATTTCAGTTTTTTCTTTTTAATAAATTTGTAAAACTTTCTAAAATCCTGTTTTCTCTTTGTCATTATGGGGTATTGAGTGTAGATTGATGAGGGAAAAAATGAATTTAAACGATTTCAGCAAAAGCATCAAAAGAAACTTATCTTATTTATATATATATATTAGGGTGGTCCTCAAATGTACACCAAAAAATACAATTGGACTTTTTTCAGGTGCTTGTTGCTAAACCTGTTCCTTATTGTGAAAAAATGAAATGTGCCAAAGATGGTTTCTATACGACTTTATTTACTACTGTCACACATGGGTTGAAAATTACAATGTTTCAGTATCGACACACAAAATTGTTTTTAATAAACTAACACTCAGATGTAATCCCAAATCAGTAAGAATGTATGACAATCATCATAAACACACAGAGTAAGAGTCCTCCAGACCATTGATTCCTCATTAATAAGTTCTGGGGTAAATTATTTCCTCCTTATCTTCTTTGCGTCGGGGAACTGATGGCGATGCCACTCAACAACTTGCAACAGGTACTGGTGCTGCTATTCATCCTTTGTCAAGACTTGATTGTAGTCCTGCATTAATGCTACACCACGTTCTGCAAAGTCGTTGACAGTGGGAATACCGCGCAAGACTTGCTGTGATGACTGAAATGATGGATCATCGGCCCACTCACCAGGGTCCTTTTCTAGGAAGTCAGTATTGACTTTGAATGCAGTAAAAATTCGCAGTGAGGCAGAAGTAACAAAATCTGCAACAGTCTTGGCAGCGATGGTTTATTTTGCTGTAAGATCCACATGTACCCGTGGTTGAGGATTCTCTTGGCATTCTTCTTTAAGAGCAGCTACTATCATTCGCTTGACATCAAGCTCAACACTATCGTCAAACAGAGCAAGTCCTGCCAGTTCTTCGCTGAGGTACCACAAGTGATTGGAAAGCTTTTTGCTGGTGGCTTCGGCAATCACTGAATCAGGATAGAAAATGAGTGCTTTTAAGAGAGCTAGGTCTCCAGCGGGAGCACCAATGGCAGATTGAGCGCTGAATCAGGCTTTGGCATACACTGCTCCAACAAATGCTGTAAAACGCTTTATGCCAGTGAGTTCCTTTGGGGTCAGTCGAAACTGATCACAGAACAAGTAGATCTTGATTCCATAAATCACACGGGCCATCCATCTTGCCCGATGCATGGCTCCTGGCTGCATGAACCTGAATCCTCTCGGAGGACGCTCACCAAACAGAATAATAGTCAACTCAAGAAGTTCACGGTAGTCATCTCGTAGTTGGCCCGATTCCAGTTTCTGGATGCAGAATGAAACGACATCTTCTTTGCAACTTAAAAATACACCTGAAACTACAGAGTCCAGGTCATCAGGCATCATTGGCTTAAACTTGCTTTGGTCAATGGAATTCCAGTTTGACTGGAAACGCTTGAAGACGGCTATCTCAGGTCCTTTTGATGGACCAAGAAATGGTTTGAATGCTGCCATTGCTGCCTCTACCACTAGTTCCAGAATGTGATGCCGGCATGCAAAATGTAATAGTGGCCGTCCAAGCTTTTGCTGCAAAATAGTGCATGCACCAAGTGCTGAACCAGTGTTGCTGGCTGTCGTGTCAAAGCTCATACCTGCCACCATGCCTTGCAAATGCCATTCTTCGAGGCATTGCATAACAGCAGCAGCTGTTGCTAGTCCAGTTCCTGCTGGCAGCTTTGGCACACCCAGAAGCTTTCCAGTTCCTTGTGGGTCACTGACAATGACAGGAAGGCGATCAACTTTTTTAGTCCCATCGTCTGGAAGGAGCTTGCCATCCCAATGAACCACCAGACTTGTGTTTTGAGCATAGGATGCCTGGATGTCACCTGCAATTGTCTTCCGTTGGATCCACCTGGATTTCCTGATCGATGTGCGGTTGATGGCCAACTCTGAAGGGTCGTGTCCCAGAGCAGAGGCTGCTGCTAAGATGTGAACAGCTGATCGATCGCTAACCTTGGTGCGGTCGAGAGCTGCTGTTAGGTCCGGTGTAACAATGCTACTTGCACGCTTTCGGCTCTGCCTCTCTGAAGCCGATAGAACAGCAGAGTCGTCATGATCACTGGCTTCAGCACTGGTCTGTTGATGATGCGAGCTCAAGAGTCTCCTCTCGGGCTGCTTGCTTCTCTTTTTCATGCTGCTCTCTTTCAGTCAACACCTTGTCGCGTTGATGTGTCCGCTCCTCTTTTCCTGCTAGCACCTTGTCAACACCAACCATAAAGCCCCGTCGACCTGGCTCCCGTTGTGCCTTAAGGAATTCACGGTCCTCTGGTATTTTGATCAGATCAAGGACATAAATATGAGCACTGTCAAATAAGTCACGTAGACCGGTTTGAAACTGCTCTTCTTTCTTTATCTGAGGGACAGATCGCCGGCTCTTTCCTTTCAGGATGGATCTGTATTGTTCTACTTTTCTCTCTAGTTTTGCAATGATATTCCGCTCATCTGCAGTGGGGATCCGTGCTTTCTCCCAGATGCATAATGTCTCACGAACAACAGTTGTTGCGGCACTGCTTCTGTCCAATTTCTCAGCATGATGTAGCTTAAAGTATCGCTGCAGAATCTCTTGCCAAGATGGGAGCAGAGTTTCTGGTAGTTTTTCAATATGGCAGCCTATCAGCCACACATGGTTCTTTTTTCTGGTTGCTCTTCTTGAAGTACTTGCACTCGCCATCATAACTGAAACAAACCGAAATAATTTCTGTATAGTGCTGATTAGCAGATTAGCAGGGGCCATGTGACAGTGGTAAAAGTTTTCAAAATGAAATGAAATTTTACCAAATTTGTTCTCTCTACAGGTGTAATAAAAAATTGGAAAAGCACTTTAGAAAAGTTAATGTTTACATTTGAGGACCACCCTAATATATATATATATATAAACTGAACATCCAAAGAAACTTATCAAATCTTTAGAAGGACACTCATTGAAATTGAAATCCTCCACGCAAAAATGAAAAATATTTGAACACAGAGGTAAAGTTCAGCTATGTTTACTAAACACATGTCAATAAACAAGAGGTTGCCTCAATCACAAAAAAGCAAAAAGCATGAACATCACAAGGGGTGGTGCAACAAAAGTCACAGCACTGCAACACAAAGGCACGCACCTGAATACAGTCAAAACAAAATGACACAGGAATGGACACAGCACTCCTAACAGTCAAGGACAGAATGACAGCAGTCCTCAATATCGTGTGTGTCCTCCCTGAGCTGTGATAGAGGCTGCACACCTCCAACGCATGTTCTGTACCAGTCATCTGATGCAGTCCTGGGGAAGTCTGTCCCACTCCTCCTGCAAGCTTTGAATGAGCATTTCCGATTGACAGCCATTTATCTCCTCGATGCAAGACGTCGACCAAGCTCATCCCATAAATGCTCAATGGGATTGAGATCAGGGGAATAAGGCATCCAAGGCATCACTTCAACACCCTGTTCCTGGAGGAAGTTGGTGGTCAGGTGAGCAGCATGGGGTCGAGCGTTGTCCTGCTGGAAAACTGCGATGTCAGGATGAGCCTGGAGAAATGGCGGCCGATGAGGTCTCAAAACTTAATTGACATAACGCTGACTCGTGAGATTGCCTTCGATGATGACCAGAGGTGTCCTGAAATGGGTGGAAATGCCGGCCCATACCATCACACTGGGTCCTCCCCAACGATTGATCTGGCAAATACAGCATGATGCACACCTTTCCCCACCTCTGCGCCATACCCGTTGACGGTCATCAGCAGCGTGGAGGCAAAATCTGGACTCATCGCTGAACAAAACTGCACTCCAATGTTGCTGTGTCCAGCGGCGATGCTGCAGACACCATCTTAGTCTGTTCCGCCGATGCACTGCGTTCAACACTGGACCTCTGCAAGGACGTCTTGCCACCAGGCCCCGACTTCTCAAGCGCCTCCGCACAGTAGAGACACTGATGTGGTTGTTGTGGCGACCTTTTGTCACTGCAGCTGTTTGCGTCGCAGGGCGGAAACTATCACGAGGATGCTGCAGCACAATCGAGCGGTCTTGGTTTGGGGTGGTTACCCGTGGTCTTCCTTTTCGTGGACCATCATTCACAGTTCCAGTTTCACCATAACGTCTGGCCAGGTTGGAAATTGCAGGCTGTGAGCAACAAAGACGTTGGGCAGTTGTTCGCTGGATTACACCAGCCTCAAGCATCACAATTGCCCTTAAATGTGGCATCTGAATCGGAATTTTGTGGCATCTTAATTTTATTGTTGTTTTCCCTGTCAGAAGCCTCTAGAGTGACTATAGACAGCAGTAAATTAATGTCTAACCACGAGAACTGAAGGATTTCATTTTGAGGGTCATTATTTAAAGGGTAAGATCCCTACACAGAATCACTCAAGCATGCCATTGTTGCTCAACCAGGTGATTTAAGTGAAGTTACCGTTACATAATCAGCCAATACAATTGAAGAAACGTGATTGTAAAGCTGCACATTTCAAAATATGAAAGTGATAAGTTAATTTTGATGTTCAGTTGATATATACAGTCACGTGAAAAAGTAAGTACACCCCATGTAAAGCTTTGACTTTTTCAACATATTTCAACATACAGCTATTTGATCTTCATTTCAACAATATTGATAGATGAAGGTGATATAATATAACAAATATCATGAAACATTTACATTTTGTAGTCCATTGTATAATTTAAATAAACATAAATGCAAATTTCGCATGTGGAAAAAGTAAGTGCACCCCGACATTTATCACGACTTCAAATACCTAAAATGAGAATCAGGTGCACCAGCTCAGGTGCAAATGATTAGAACATCGTTAGAGAGGATCTTGGAGGAACCTGTCTTATTTAAACCTCAAACATTTCGTTTGCTTTGCTCTTTGTTGTTGAAGTGTGCAGCGTCACCATGCCTAGATCAAAAGAGCTCTCTGAGGCCTACAGAAAGAATGTTATAGATGCCTACGAGTCTGGGAAGGGATATAAAAAGATCTCCAAACAATTTGAAATCAATCATTCGACTGTCCGGAAGATCATCTACAAGTGGAGAAGATTCCAAACAAATGCCAACTTGTTCAGGCCAGGCCACCCCAGCAAGTTCAGCCCGAGAGCAGACCGCAATATGCTGAAAGAAGTCTCTAAGAACCCCAGAATGTCATCACGGGACCTACAGGTAGCTCTTGCCACTGTTGATGTCAAAGTGCATAAGTCTATCATAAGAAAGAGGCTGCACAAATTTCATCTGCATTGGAGGTGTGCCAGGAGGAAACCTTTGCTGTCCAGAAAGAACATCAGGGCAAGACTAAAGTTTGCCAATGAACACCTCGTCAAAGACCAGCACTGCTGGAACAATGTGCTCTCGACAGATGAGTCAAATGTAGAGCTATTTGGCCACAGTACCAGAAGACATGTTTGGCGAAAACGAAAGACAGCATTTGACCACAAGAACCTGATACCAACTGACCATTCATCATCTCTCTGACCGTTCTCAGAGAGCCTCCTCAGCATCGACGAGTCTGGCATTTCACTCAGGCCAACTGGCACAGTCTTCAAGCAGCCATCAATCATCTGGACTGGTCTCCCATCTCTACCGCCTCTGACATCAACTCATCCTGGGAATTCTTCCAAAGTAAATTGCTCTCTCTCATGCACAGATTTATCCCATCTCGTCTTCAGTTGTCATACCCTTCCTCCCGTCCATGGTACACGGAATCTTGTGGTGAGGCTGTTGCCCAGAAACAACTTGCTTTCGTCTCCTGGAAAGCAAATCCAACGGAAGTAAATCTCATTTCCTTTCACAAAGCCCGAAACAAGTGTGTGTCCACCCTCAGGAGAGCCAGGAAACAATATCTCTCCGTTCTCAAGACCGAGCTCTCTTATCTGTCTCCCTCTTCCAAATCCTGGTGGTGTCTGGTCAAATCTGTTTCTGGTGTTTGTTCCCACTCCACCCCCGCCCTCACCTCAAACGGCTACACGGCTGACTCTGCACGTGAAAAAGCGGATTTCCTCAACTCTGTGTTTGCCTCTAAATCTTGTGTCCCAAACCCATCCCTCTCTGTACTCACCGTACCCAGCCGTACCCAGCTGCTCCTGGACTCTGTGTCCTTTCCTCCTGAGAAGGTGGAAAAGTTTCTGTCAACCCTCGACTCTGATTCTGCAACTGGACCTGACGGCATCAGCCCACGGGTCCTAAAATCCTGTCCTTCCGCTCTTTCACTCCCTCTCTCTGTTCTCTTCACCCTCTCTTTTGCTCAAGGTCATCTGCCATCTGCTTGGAAATCAGCCACCATCACCGCTTTGCACAAAAAAGGTGCAAAAAGAGATCCTAGCAACTACAGACCAATCAGCCTTCTCCCAATTATCAGTAAAGTCATGGAATCCATCATTGCTTCAGATATGAAATCTTTCCTATTCTCCAATGGCTTGATCTCTGATCATCAATTTGGTTTCAGACCTGGTCACTCTACTCTGGACATGCTGCTTCTGCTTTCTCAACAATGGATGGAGGTCCTCAATGCCAAACAGGAAATTAGAGCTGTCTCCCTTGACATATCATGTGCCTTCGACCGGGTCTGGCACCCTGCTCTGCTCACCAAACTCTCCTCCTTTTGTATCCATGGAATCTCCACGCATGGCTGGCAGATTTCCTCTCTAGTCGTAGTCAACGTGTGGCCCTGAATGGGTTTCTCTCATCTCCCCTTCCTGTTCAGGCTGGAGTTCCCCAAGGCAGTGTTCTGGGCTCTGTGCTTTTTCTGGTCTTCATCAATGATCTCTCTGACTCTCTTGAAAATCGTCTCTATCTCTTTGCTGATGACTCTACTCTCTGTCGCTCCAATCCTGATCCCTCAGATCGGCAGTCTGCAGCCTACTCACTCTCTGCAGACCTGGAGAAAATCACAGACTGGGCAAACAAGTGGAACATGTCTTTCAATCCTGACAAATCTCACACTCTTACGATGTCTCTCCGAAAAGACCGACTGGACAACCCTCCCATCCACTTTCTGAATAATCCTCTCCAAGAAGTTCTGTCACTCAATCTTTTGGGTCTCACTATCTGCCATGATCTTTCCTGGGAAAACCACATTTCAAATCTGGCCTCCAAAGCCAGTCGCCGACTGGGCATCCTCCATCGTGCGAAGTCCTTCCTTGGCACACCTGAGCTCCTCACCACATACAAGGCTTTCATCCGCAGCTCAATGGAGTACTGGTCTCCCCTCTGGGCTGGTGCAAATGCCTCACACCTAGCTCGTCTTCACGCTGTTGAAACCAAAGCGTTCAGAATCATTGGAATCTCCCGCGATGAAGCTAAGTCCAAGGGCCTTTCACTCACTCACCGCAGGCAGGTTGGTGGTCTTTCCGTCTTCTACCGACTCCTCTCTGGCCTTGTCCCCCCAGCTCTCTCTGGGCTCTGTCCCCCAAATATTCCTACAGGTCGCACAAGATCTGCCTGCAACCCTCTTATGGTTAAACTGCCAAAATCAAGACTCTCTGCTCACCTTCACTCCTGCATTCCTCTTTTCTCCCACCTCTGGGACAAACTCCCTCACTCTCTTCAATCCCACTCCACCCTCCAGGTCTTTAAAACAGCTGTTCACCACCATCTCTTATCTTCCCCCATCCAAAACCTTGATCTTTTCTACCCCTGCTAATTTCACCCCAAATCCACTTTTTTGAAATACCAACTTCTGTCCTGGAAGTCCTTGGTGTCCTTGTGTTTTATACTTCACCCACCCCCCCCCCCCCCCGCCCCCTTCCCACGCCTCCTCCCCCCCAAGCCCTCTCCCTCCCACACATCTCCCTGCTCTCAAATGTTGTGTTTGTGTGCTTCCCCTTCTCTCCCCAGCTTGTCTTCCACTCCCTCTTTTTATATATTTTGTTTGTCTGGTTGATTTGTTTGTGAAATAAATGTTAGCTCTTTCACGAGCCTCGATTCAGTATAGAAAAAAAACAAAAAAAAACAAAAAAAACTGGAAAGCATGGTGGTGGAAATATTATGGTTTGGGGCAGCTTTGCTGCATCAGGGCCTGGACAGCTCACCATCATAGAATCCACGATGAATTCTTCATTGTACCAGAGGGTGCTTGAGGATAATGTGAGGCCATCTGTCGGAAAGTTGAAGCTCAACCGAAGGTGGACCTTGCAACATGACAATGACCCTAAACATGCCAGTAAATCCACCAAGGAATGGCTGAAAAGAAAGAAATGGAGGGTTCTAGAATGGCCAAGTCAAAGCCCGGATCTAAATCCCATTGAGATGTTGTGGGGGGATTTGAAACGAGCTGTGCATGCAAGAAACCCCTGAAACATCGCACAGCTGAAAGAATTCTGCATGGAGGAGTGGGCAAAAATTTCTCCCAGTCGATGTCAGAGACTGGTAGACAGTTATAAGAAACGCCTACTTGAGGTTGTTTCTGCCAAAGGGGGCAATACCACCTATTAGAGCCAAGGGTGTACTTACTTTTTCCACATGCAAAATTTGCATTTATGTTTATTTAAATTATACAATGGACTACAAAATGTAAATGTTTCATGATATTTGTTATATTATATCACCTTTATCTATCAATATTGTTGAAATGAAGATCAAATAGCTGTATGTTGAAATATGTTTAAAAATGTCAAAACTTTACATGGGGTGTACTTACTTTTTCATGTGACTGTATACACACACACACACACACACACACACACACACACACACACACACACACACACACACACACACACACACACACACACACACACACACACCCACACACGTTTTGGACAACTGAAAGAGACAACTTCATTCACACTCCCATAAACTATTGGGCATCACCAACATCCGACACCAATAATCAAAAACAAGTTTCTCAGGATCACAAACAGGATGTACAAAGTGTACGAATATCCAAACACCCTCACACACTCAATTAAAGATACTGAAGGAACTGCGCTCCAACGCGAGTCGAAAGAATTGACGCGACCAAAGACGGAATTCGTCCGAGTTGCTTTATTGAAACAAAACAGCTCAGGTATTCTGACAAGCCCGTTTTTCGGGCAACAATATATATACACATTTATGTCGGGAAGTTTGCCCGGCAAAAGCTATACCGGGCATGCCCGGGTATCAAGGGCGAGCCTTGGAAAGGCGAGTCTGGACCTGCCCGGGCGTGTTTGGCTGCGGCCTGGCAAGTCGAGGCTGGGCGTGCCCGGGCGCTCTGGGCGAGCACTGGAAAGGCGATAGCGGGCATGCCCGGACGCTCTGGGCGAGCCCTGGAAAGGCGATAGCGGGCATGCCCGGACGCTCTGGGCGAGCCCTGGAAAGGCGATAGCGGGCATGCCCGGACGCTCTGGGCGAGCCCTGGAAAGGCGATAGCGGGCATGCCCGGGAGGTTCGGGCGGGCCCGGGAACAGTGAGTCCGGGCATGCCCGGGAGAGGCGCGTCTGGCCGTGTTCTGGCCGGTGCAAGGCGATTATGTACATCCAGCGGTAACCGCTACACACGCCCCTCCAGAATCGACCTGCACCGGCAGGGTCAATTTAAGGGGGGTCCGGATGACCCGGCCGAAGCGACCCCTGGAGGGTCGTGGGGAGGGGTCTGACGTGGTGGTGGGTGGTCGAGCGGGGGGAACTGTGGACGGGGGGCGGCCTCGCCGCGGAGGAAAGGCCAACCGTGGTGGTCGGTCGACGTCCATGTGCGCCGGTTTGAGGCGGTCCACAGAAATCCGGTCCGGCCGGCCGCCGAAGTCGACGATGAAAGACTTGTCACCCCGTCGCAGGACCCGGAAGGGCCCGTCGTACGGCGGCCGGAGTGGCCCCCGGTGCGCGTCATGATGCACAAAGACGTACTCCGCTGTGCGAAGCGCTGGGGGGACGTAGGACTGGGGGCCACCGTGGCGGGACGTCGGCACGGGGGCAAATCGTCGGGCGGCCTCCTGGAGGTCCGAGCGCTGGTGAGCGGCGGACCAGGGACTGGTAGCGTCAGGCACGAATTCGCCCGGGACGCGGAGTGGCTGGCCGTAGACGAGCTCGGCGGCGGACGCCTGGAGGTCTTCCTTGGGGGCCGTGCGAAGGCCCAAAAGGACCCACGGCAGCCGGTCGGCCCAACCGTCGTCCTGAAGGCCGGCCATGAGTGCGGTCTTCATGGAGCGGTGAAACCGCTCGCACAACCCATTGGCTTGGGGGTGGTAGGCCGTGGTGCAGTGCAGCGTGACCCCCAACGAACGGGCGACCGTGCCCCAAAGGTCAGACGTGAACTGTGGGCCGCGGTCGGACGAGATGTCCGCTGGTGCGCCGAAGCGCGCGACCCAGGTGGCGATGAACGCCTGCGCCACGTCGGCGGTGGTGGTGGAGGTGAGGGGCACGGCCTCCGGCCACCTGGTGGTCCTGTCCACCATGGTGAGCAGGTGGGTGAACCCCCGCGAGGGGGGCAGGGGACCCACCAGGTCCACGTGGACGTGGTCGAAACGCCGTTCAGGCACGGCAAAAGGTGCCAGCGGGGCCTGGATGTGGCGGTGGACCTTGGCTCGCTGGCAGGCCGTGCAGGCGTTGGCCCAGTCGCGGATGTTTCGTCGAAGGCCGTGCCAGACGAAACGCGCCGACACCAGCTTCTGAGAAGCTTTCCGGCCCGGGTGAGAAAGGCCGTGGATGGAGGCGAAGATGCGGCGCTGCCAGGAAACGGGCACGATGGGGCGAGGCTGGCCCTGGGGGACGTCGCAGAGCAGGACGGTGCCCGCGAAGGGGATGTCGGCCAGGCGGAGGCCCGTGTCCGCCACGCGGAGTGCCTGCACCGAGGCGTCGGTGGTCTGGTCGGCCGCCATGAGCGTGAAGTCCACGCCGAGGTGGACCGCGTTCGCGCTGGCCCGCGAAAGGCAGTCGGCCACGGCGTTGTCTTTGCCGGCGACGTGCTGGATGTCCGTGGTGAACTCCGACACGGCGGAGAGGTGTCGTTGCTGGCGGGCCGACCACGGCTCCGTGACCTTAGCCATTGCGTAGACCAACGGCTTGTGGTCGACGAAAGCCGTGAACGGGCGGCCCTCCAGGAGGTGTCGGAAATGGCGAACGGCCAGGAATAGCCCGAGCAGCTCGCGGTCGAACGTGCTGTAGTTTAACTCGTTCGGCCGGAGTTGCCGGCTGAAAAAAGCGAGTGGCTGCCAAACCCCGTCCACCCATTGCTCATGGACGGCGCCCACCGCGTAGTTGGAGGCGTCCGTAGTGAGGGCGATGGGCGCGTTGAGCACCGGGTGAGCCAGCAGCGTTGCGTCAGCGAGGGCCCGTTTGGCACTGGCGAAGGCCGCGTCCATGGCCGCGGACCAAACAATGTCATGCTTGGCCGGCTTGCCCCGGAGGGCCTCGTAAAGGGGCCGCATGAGCTGAGCAGCGCGGGGCACGAATCGGTGATAAAAATTCACCATGCCGAGGAACTCTTGGAGGGCCTTGATGGAACGGGGACGCGGGAACGTGGTGATGGCCTCGACCTTGGTCAGCAGCGGCACGGCCCCGGTCTTGGTGATGCGGTGGCCCAAAAAGTCAATGGTCGTCGCGCCGAAGTGGCATTTGACCGGGTTGACAATTAAGCCGTGCTCGCTGAGGCGACCGAACAGTGTTCGGAGGTGGAGGAGGTGCTCGGCGCGGGACGTGCTGGCGACGAGGATGTCGTCCAGATAGACGAAAAGAAACGGCAGGTCGCGCAGCACGCCGTCCATCAAGCGCTGGAACGCCTGGGCCGCGTTCTTGAGGCCAAACGGCATCCGCAAAAATTCGAACAGGCCGAACGGCGTGATGACGGCCGTCTTCGGGACTTCGGCCACCCGGACAGGTACCTGGTGGTAGCCCCGTATCAGGTCAATTTTCGAAAAGATGACCCGTCCCGCCAAACGGGCGGAAAAGTCCTGAATATGCGGGATCGGGTACCTGTCGGGGGTGGTAGCATCATTGAGACGGCGGTAGTCGCCACACGGGCGCCATCCACCCCCCGGCTTTGGCACGATGTGCAGTGGTGAGGCCCACGCGCTATCGGAGCGCCGCACGATGCCGAGGTGCTCCAACGCGTTGAATTCGGCCTTTGCCACGGCGAGCTTGGCTGGGTCGAGGCGGCGGGCCCTGGCGTAGACCGGCGGGCCCGTAGTGGGTATGTGGTGCTCGATCCCGTGCCGCACCGCGACGGCCGAAAACGTCGGCCGCGTGAGGGGCGGGAATTCCACGAGCAGGCGAGCGAACTCGTTCGTTGCCGGGAGGGCGCACGCCAGTTCGGTCGGCGCGGAGCTGCTCATTGTGCACGCCAGGGAGCTGAAGGTCTGGGCGTGGACAAGGCGACGTCGTTTGACGTCGACCAGCAGCCCGTGCACGCAGAGAAAGTCGGCGCCCAGCAAAGCCACGGGGACGCTGGCGGTAACAAAAGTCCATTGAAAGCGCTGGCTGCCGAAGCAGAGGGTGACGACGCGTGGGCCGAAAGTGCGTATGGCCGAGCCATTAGCAGCGACCAAAGAGGGGCCGCAAACTGCGTCCAGCCTGTCCTGCTCGGAGGCAGGTATGACGCTCAGTTGGGCGCCGGTGTCGCACAGGAAACGCCGTCCAGACGCTTTGTCCCGAATAAACAGCAAGTTGCCCGAGTGGCCGGTGCTCATGGCTGGGAATGAACGCCGGCCCGGCCGTTTCCCGACCTGCCGAAAGTGCACGGGGGCCGGCACGTCCGAGCCTTGTGTCCGAACCTGGCGTGGTAATAACACCACGCCCGGTCAGGTGGATGCCCCGGCCGTCGTGTCGGAAGCGGGCGGTGTGGCGTGGCGGCCGCCAGTTGCACCGGCAGTTCGGCCTCCAACCGCGCAGGGCGCTCGGGCGTCGTGGGCGTTGTCTCGGACGGCGGCGGGCTCCAGGTAACTGCGCCGATGTGCTGGCCCGCCGAGGAGATCTTATCGGCTTCCCTGGCGAGGGCGCGGGAATCCGTGATCAATGTGCCAGCCAGGGCGAGGCGTACCGGGTTAGGCAGCTGACGGAGGAACAGCTCCCGGAACAGGAATGCCGGAGAGTGCTCGCCGAGCAACGAGAGCATATAGTCCATGCGCTCGGACGGGCGCGTGTCGCCGAGCTCGGGCAGATCAAGCAGGCGCCGTGCGCGTGCTGCCGGTGAGAGGGCGAAAGCACCGAGGAGGAGCGTCTTCAGCGCGTCGTATTTGTCAGCAGCCGGCGGGTGCTGGAGGAGGCTCAAGGCGCGGGCCGCGGTGGCGGAACCGAGCGCCGCCACAACATGGTGGAAGCGGGTGTCGTCCGCGGTGATGCCTCGCAGGGCGAACTGGGAGTCCGCCTGGGCGAACCAAACAGCCGCGTGAGCCTCCCAGAAGGTAGGCAGTTTAAGCGTCACTGCCGTATCCATGTCGGTAGGTCACCAATGAAGGAACTGCGCTCCAACGCGAGTCGAAAGAATTGACGCGACCAAAGACGGAATTCGTCCGAGTTGCTTTATTGAAACAAAACAGCTCAGGTATTCTGACAAGCCCGTTTTTCGGGCAACAATATATATACACATTTATGTCGGGAAGTTTGCCCGGCAAAAGCTATACCGGGCATGCCCGGGTATCAAGGGCGAGCCTTGGAAAGGCGAGTCTGGACCTGCCCGGGCGTGTTTGGCTGCGGCCTGGCAAGTCGAGGCTGGGCGTGCCCGGGCGCTCTGGGCGAGCACTGGAAAGGCGATAGCGGGCATGCCCGGACGCTCTGGGCGAGCCCTGGAAAGGCGATAGCGGGCATGCCCGGACGCTCTGGGCGAGCCCTGGAAAGGCGATAGCGGGCATGCCCGGACGCTCTGGGCGAGCCCTGGAAAGGCGATAGCGGGCATGCCCGGACGCTCTGGGCGAGCCCTGGAAAGGCGAGAGCGGGCATGCCCGGGAAAGACGAGACCGGGCGTGCCCGGGAGGTTCGGGCGTGCCCGGGAACAGTGAGTCCGGGCATGCCCGGGAGAGGCGCGTCTGGCCGTGTTCTGGCCGGTGCAAGGCGATTATGTACATCCAGCGGTAACCGCTACAATACTTACAATCCAAGAGCACTTCGACATGTGAGATACACAGTTAATATTGGAAGCATATATCCCTGCAACTCCATGTTAAACCACCACCAACTCAGAGATTCAGAAAAGATTCCACAAATCACCACTACTCTTACATGTTCAACAACTCTCTTCCTCCCCAAAAATGACGACGATTCAAAAACACATCCACAATCAGCTATCTCCTCAATCCAATGCTCGCCCACCAAACAACAGCCTGATCTACACAACACACTGACACAATGATCTCTCTCTGTCTCTGTCTCTGTCTCTCTCTCAGAGTGCATCTCTCCACATTGTGCTGTGATCCACACCCATCTCTCCAATACCATTGACAGGATCCACCTTCCTGAAGATCCACTCTGCCTAAAATGAGACACCACTCCACATACCACACCTGCTCGCATTAACTTCCACAAAATAACTCTGGGAACAACCGCTTGACGTTGCCGGAGACCTTAGGTCCATGGGCTTTGCAACGATGTAACACCTAGGTGGTGGCGACGATGACGACAGCAACTAAAACAACAACCACCACCACTACCACAACCTTACGTATAACTCTTATCCTCATTCTCACCCTAATGCACCTTTTTACCTCCGCCACCGAAGGTGTATGGAAGTTATGTTTTCACCCCCTGTCTGCTTGTCTATGTGTTTGTTTGTCTGTGGACAAAATATTTCAAAAGGTTGTGGATGGATTCGGACAAAATTTGGTGAAGAGGTTTGTGTGTGTGACAAGGGTGAAATATTTAAATTTTAGTGAAGATTCGAATCCAGCCAGATCCGGATACTTGAACATTTAAAGTGATTTTTCACCAATGAGAGATGGGGCTAAAACCGGTATACAGAATGATATCTCAAAAGATTGTGGACGGATTCCGACAAAACTTGGTGGACAGGTTGGGTGTGTGACACGGAAGAATCGATTCAATTTTGGTGATCAGAGAATTTTGGAATATGGATCAGGGAATTTTTAAATCTCAAGTGATTCTTCCCAATTGAGTGATAGGACCAAGAACGATAAATCAGATGATACTCGTATTTCAAAAAGTTGTGGATAACTTATGATAAAACTTGGTGAATGAGTTGGTTTTGTGACAAGAACAATCCAATTAGATTTTGATTCAGGTCAGAATCCAGATCCGGCAGATCAGTGGATACAAAACATGAACTGTTCAGCCTGGCGGAGGTATGCGCTCTACCGAGTGCCCTTCTAGTTTCAGAATATATTCTTCGATCATATTTCTTTGTTCTGAGCCCCTATATCTCTAAACTTCCCTAAACATCAGCATTACAAAGAGCTTGAATACCACTGCACTTAAATGTAGCTAATTACAGGGATTCCAAGATTCCGTGAAACACTCTTTGAAGTAAACCCAAAGGTTAATCATAATTAACATACAATTTCAAGAAAAGGGTAAAATAATGGGTAAAAGTGGGGGTAAATGTACAATGTATGAGTATTATGGATTATAAATCCACAACAAGGCAGACCAAGTCAGTTGTACACACACCCTTGAGTGCAGACAGTGCTACAGTAACCTCCTTGTGGACATCTGATGGAAGGAAAGACTTCAGGATTGCCAGCATTCTAAAATAAAACAGCAGAAAGTCATTAGGAACATGATATAAACAGTTGAAGTTGATTATTGTTCACATTTTGAGGCCAACACAGGTTCTCTCATGGTGTTTTGTTGAATAACAAGAATAACCGCTCTGTGGTCACAACCTGTGACAAAATCCGGCAACGGCCCAATTGAGAGGCGCGCACTCTTAAAATAATAGACCAGATTAAGGAGTCATAAAGTTAACCAAGGGTTTAGTTAAGTGATGGTTAAAACTTTCACCTTCATTGATTAAAAGCATTGTTGCTAAGAAAGTAGTTCACAAGTATAACAAGAAAGAGCAATCAGAGATTGCAGACCCTCACCAGGACGTGTTTTTAGTGGATTTTAAGGCTTTTGTGTTAAAACAAATATGGCGGCCGAACCACGTGACCAATGACGTCATAAAAAATTTCTCCACCAATTTATCCCGAGATGAAGCTCAATACATTTCATCTTCATCGGATGACGTTTTGTACTTGTCGAATTATGACGTCATAATGGAGGCACCTATGACATCATCAGTAACCTATGTTTTCCACATCGAGAGTTCTTTACAACGAGCCATGTCTCAATTTTTTCTCTGCAGCACTTTTGGAGATATAGGGGTGCAAAGTTTTTCGGGTTTTCCAAGATGGTGCCCGTACCACGTGACCTGTAACGTCATAATAATCATTAAAAAATTACATAGGTTACATCATAAATTTACGTCATAAATTACAAATTGCAAAATTTTCTGTCAATTGGACCAAAAGTGGTAGAGAAAATCACATTTATTCTGTGCGGACAAATAGACAAACAAACAAGAAATATGTCATGCAAAGCACGATACTTGCGAAATCTATAAAATAAGTTGTTGACCTATGATCTCAAAAATAGTTGGTGGTTGGACTTAGTATCCAGAATCGTCTTCAAATTTCAAGTTGATCGGATGAAAATTGAGATTTTAGAAACTTGCACTATGTTGAACTTTTGGCCTATGTTGACCTCAAAATAGTTGGTGGTTGAATTCAGTGTCCAGATAGGCAAATCCTCTTCAAATTTCAAGTCAATCGGATGAAAATTGAGGATTTTAGAAATTTGAAGAAAAGTGGTTGACCTTTGGCGTATGTTGATCTTTGGACCTTTTAAGCTAAAAAATAAATAGGATTGTGTCGGACCACCAACTCTACGTTTTGGTGAAGTTTTGTAAAGATCGGTATAAAATTTGACCTGTAGGCAAGTACAGTCAGGTGAAAAAGTAAGTACACCCCATTTAAGTTTTGACTTTTTTAAACATATTTGAACATACAGCTATTTGATCTTCATTTCAACAATATTGATAGATAAAGGTGATATAATATAACAAATATCATGAAACATTTACATTTTGTAGTCCATTGTATAATTTAAATAAACATAAATGCAAATTTCGCATGTGGAAAAAGTAAGTACACCCTTGGCTCTAATAGGTGGTACTGCCCCCTTTGGCAGAAACAACCTCAAGTAGGCGTTTCTTATAACTGTCTACCAGTCTTTGACATTGACTGAGAAATTTTTGCCCACTCCTCCATGCAGAATTCTTTCAGCTGTGCAATGTTTGAGGGGTTTCTTGCATGCACAGCTCGTTTCAAATCCTCCCCCTACATCTCGATGGGATTTAGATCCGGGCTTTGACTTGGCCATTCCAGAACCCTCCATTTCTTTCTTTTCAGCCATTCCTTGGTGGATTTACTGGTACTAGGACGTGCCCGTACGTGGGTGCCCGTTCCTTGCCAAAAAAAAAAAAAAAAATGTCTTCGCCCATGCATGCATGGGCGTGCCCATGGGCCCATGGGCGTGCCCGTAAGTGCGTGATGTGACCGTACAATGAATGTATCGTCCCGACGCCGCAGCTCGGATGGCGCTGCAGTTAATCGGGCCTGTATCGGCAGAGTTATTATAAACGTGTACTACAATCGATCGTACCTTACAACAATCAACACAGATTGCAACGTCAAATAAATGAATACGCTCTCAAATGTGCCGTCCGAGGCAGCGTCTGCTCGCCACGTTCAGCATCAGTACGTCGTCACTATGACTATCCGTAAGTCCGGAAGTGACGTCCTCATTTGACTGTCCGGAAGGTCGCATATCGCAGTTACGATGAATCGCAAATTAGTTTTAATTAGTTTTAAAACATAGTTTAACGCCAACATAGCGCCAACATAGTTTGCCAACGTGAAATAAATGAATACGCTCTCAAATGTGCCGTCCGAGGCAGAGTCTGTTCGCCACGTTCGGCACACGTGATAGCTCGCTGCTCTCTGATTGGTTGAATCGTTTTTTGGACATAGCTCGGTAAATACTTCTCCGATTAATATGAAACCTTGAAAAGGCACATCCTCAGGTCCCCAGCAATATACCTGGCAAGTTTCAAGTATATCGGACCCGTGGTTGTCGAGAAACAGCGGTCACAGACACACAGACACACACACATACACACACACATACACACACACACATACACACACACATACACACACACATACACACAGAGATTACTGGAATTATAGATAGACTAGGACGTGCCCGTACGTGGGTGCCCGTTCCTTGCCAAAATAAAAATAAAAAATGTCTTCGCCCATGCATGCATGGACGTGCCCATGGGCCCATGGGCGTGCCCGTAAGTGCGTGATGTGACCGTACAATGAATGTATCATCCCGACGCCGCAGCTCGGATGGCGCTGCAGTTAATCGGGCCTGTATCGGCAGAGTTATTATAAACGTGTACTACAATCGATCGTACCTTACAACAATCAACACAGATTGCAACGTCAAATAAATGAATACGCTCTCAAATGTACCGTCCGAGGCAGCGTCTGCTCGCCACGTTCAGCATCAGTACATCGTCACTATGACTATCCGTAAGTCCGGAAGTGACGTCCTCATTTGACTGTCCGGAAGGTCGCATATCGCAGTTACGATGAATCGCAAATTAGTTTTAATTAGTTTTAAAACATAGTTTAACGCCAACATAGCGCCAACATAGTTTGCCAACGTGAAATAAATGAATACGCTCTCAAATGTGCCGTCCGAGGCAGAGTCTGTTCGCCACGTTCGGCACACGTGATAGCTCGCTGCTCTCTGATTGGTTGAATCGTTTTTTGGACATAGCTCGGTAACTACTTCTCCGATTAATATGAAACCTTGAAAAGGCACATCCTCAGGTCCCCAGCAATATACCTGGCAAGTTTCAAGTATATCGGACCCGTGGTTGTCGAGAAACAGCGGTCACAGACACACAGACACACACACATACACACACACATACACACACACATACACACACACATACACACACACATACACACAGAGATTACTGGAATTATAGATAGATGTTTAGGGTCATTGTCATGTTGCAAGGTCCACCTTCGGTTGAGCTTCAACTTTCCGACAGATGGCCGCACATTATCCTCAAGCACCCTCTGGTACAATGAAGAATTCATAGTGGATTCTATGATGGTGAGCTGCCCAGGCCCTGCTGCAGCAAAGCTGCCCCAAACCATAATATTTCCACAACCATTCTTTACAGTTGGTATCAGGTTCTTGTGGTCAAATGCTGTCTTTGGTTTTTGCCAAACATGTCTTCTGGTACTGTGGCCAAATAGCTCTACCTTTGACTCATCTGTCCAGAGCACATTGTTCCAGAAGTGCTGGTCGTTGCCTAGGTGTCCATTGACAAACATTAGTCTTGCCCTGATGTTCTTTCTGGACAGCAAAGGTTTCCTCCTGGCACACCTCCCATGTAGATCAAATTTGTGCAGCCTCTTTCTCATGGTAGGCTCGTGCACTTTGACATCAACAGTGGCAAGAGCTACTTGTAGGTCCCGTGATGAAATTCTGGGGTTCTTAGAGACTTCTTTCAGCATCTTGCGGTCTGCTCTCGGGCTGAACTTGTTGGGGTGGCCTGGCCTGAGCAAGTTGGCAGTTGTTTGGAATCTTCTCACTTGTAGATAATCTTCCAGACAGTCGAATGATTGATTTCAAATTGTTTGGAGATCTTTTTAAATCCCTTCCCAGACTCGTAGGCATCTATAACCTTCTTTCTGAAGGCCTCAGAGAGCTATTTTGATCTAGGCATGGTGACGCTGCACACTTCAACAACAAAGAGCAAACCAAACTAAATGTCTGAGGTTTAAATAAGACAGTGTCCTCCAAGATCATCTCTCACGATGTTCTAATCATTTGCACCTGAGCTGGTGCACCTGATTCTAATTTTAGGTATTTGAAGGAGTGATAAATGTAGGGGTGTACTTACTTTTTCCACATGTGAAATTTGCATTTATGTTTATTTAAATTATACAATGGACTATAAAATGTAAATGTTTCATGATATTTGTTATATTATATCACCTTTATCTATCAATACTGTTGAAATGAAGATGAAATAGCTGTATGTTGAAATATGTTGAAAAAGTCAAAACTTTACATGGGGTGTACTTACTTTTTCACGTGACTGTATAAGTGAGCAGACAGGCAAACACACAAATGAAAAATCACCCATAGAATGACACTTGGCAAAAGAGAGCAAAGTAGAATGGCACTCAGTAGAGCATCCTTTTGGCCTCAAAAATAATTGGTGGTTGAATTCAGTGACCTGAGTGCAAATCGTCTTCAAATGTTAAGTTAATCGGATGAAAATTGGCAATGTTCGAAATTTGGCCTATGTTGAGCTTTTGGCTTACGTTAATCTCAAAAATAGTTTGTGCTTGAATTCAGTTTGCTCACATGAAAATCCTATTCAAATTTCAAGTCAATTGGATGAAAATTGAGGATTTTTGAAATTTGAAAAGGTTGTTGACCTTTGGCCTATGTTGACCTTTCGACCTTAAAAAAATATATGATTTTGTCGGACCACGAACTCTACTATTTGGTGAAGTTTTGTGAGGATCGGTTTAAAATTGTGACCCATAGGGATGTATAATTGAGTGGACAGACAAACAAACACACACAAACCGAAGTGATCAACATACTTGTCAAAAAAAGTATTTTTTTTGCCAAGTAACAAACTGACTCAAACTCAAAACTCAATCCTCTGGTGAGGGTAACTAAAAACAGTAGTCAGAGATTGCAGAGTCTTGCCAGGACTTGTTTTGTGTGGTTTATTAGTCCCCTACCCAGAGGGGACTCCAGGTTTGCTCTCCCTCTGTCTGTCCGGCCATCCGTCCGTCCCACCTGGGATTTTCTGCACTTTTTTCATAGCTTTTAACATTTTCAACTGAAGCTTTATTGTGATAAGTTGCAGAACAAGTTTGAGTTTCGGGGCGTTTCACCAATTTTTCACGGATTTATGGCCTTTTTGAACTTAGAAAATACCAAACTTGTTGACTCAAGACATTTCAGCTTTTAATTTTTAATTATTTCATGAAAAATATCTAACAATAAAATGTCACTTTGACGTTATGGGGTATTATGTTTAGATAAGTGACAAAAATCTCAATTTAATCCATTTTAAATTCAGGCTGTAACACAACAAATGTGGAGAATAACAAGAAGTGTTCATACTTTCTGAAAGCACTGTACATGGGTCAGTTTTCAGCTGTCCTGACACCACTCTACTGCTTTACATCCATTGGCTGGACAGCTGACCTGACTCCATCCCAAATGAAGCAGCACAGATAGGCAGGCTTTAGGCCTTAAGCCTGGGTATTAGTCTATGGCCCAGTGCAATGGGAACGATCCCAGGTATACAGCCACGATGTATTATATATGCACATACGCCGTACACATGCTTTGCTTCATGCATGCACATGGGGTTATTTGTTTTTATTATTTTTGGCACTGAACGTGGCATTCCACACCGCCGAAATAAAGTGATGTGTTTACTGGTGTGAAATGTTCCAGATTTTCCCCTTACCCTTTATCATATTGTACTTAAACTTGGTAGGGGACATGGATCGCAAAACAATTCTCCCTCTTGACTTGTTTGGTGTTTGTCCAATGCTGCTTTGTGAGCTGTTGTGTGGTTGTGGTTGTTTTGTGTGGTGTTTGTGAGCGGTTGTGTGGTGTGTTTGTGTGGTGTGTAGACAATGCATTGACGATCTAAGGTTATGCTCATATAGAGGACAAACAGATCTTTTTGGTTTTATTGTATAGATTCACATTGTAATCGTATGTATTTTATAGACGTAGTCATATTCCGTACTTTCTAGACGTATGCACGTTCTAAGAGTATGTACTTTACAGATGCACTCAGACATATAATTATTAATAGTACATCCTATATTTTTGACATCCTAGCATTGTAATAGTACGTACTTTATAGATGTGCTAACATTGTAATAGTACGTACTTTATAAGTGTACTCGCATTGTAGTTGTACATCATTTATAGAGATATTCGGATGAAAAAAGATAACGTGTAATACTGGTGGTGTTTCTGGACTTTGTTCGCACATTATGTGTGGACAGACAGACAGACAAACAGACAAAAAAAACTTACAAATACACCCAAATGCAATACCCTCTGGCAAGGGTATAAATCAAATATCCGAGTAATTATTTGTATAATCATGCAGACAGACAGGCAGACACAACTTATTTGTCCCCTTCACTCACCCATCCAGTATTGGTGAGATATGGGAGGTGCTCATTGTCTGGCAATGACAGGTGGAACCGTTGTTGAGCCACATGCTCAGACCGAGCTTTGCTGTCATGTTCCTCATACTCCCAGTGGCTCCAAACATCTCCATACAGCTAACATTCATCCAGGATTGCACGGGCCTGATTTTCTGTAGGACCACAAGACATTTTGTGAAACTGCAAAATAAATAATTTAATTGTCTAACATTCTATTAGGATGGCCGTACACCTGGATGCTGTTGTACGATCCAGTATGCCTGTTGGCAATTTATTACCTGGATGCTGTTGATCCCCAGGCTAAGTGTGGATGCAATAAGGCGCAATATGCTGGGTGTCCTCGAGGAATCCTTGCATCTCATCACCTGACAACCGCTTTCCATCATCTCCGGTACTGGAACCAAAATTATGAGTCAGTTGACACTATCGGTTATGCACATTAGACATACAATAGTTAAAAGAATCATTCCATGGAGTTACTGTTCAGCCATGATATGATCTTGTCTACTATATGAAAGAAATCTATTGAAGGAATTAAATTGTTTTAAATCTGATGTCCATTTCATTCCTTCCAATCTTAATCGGTCAAGCTTTGATGAATACAAGACCTGATTGAAGCATGATGTGGAGACTATGAGTATCTGGAAAAACATTGTGCATCGTCCATGCTTCATCGAGCTTGTTGCAAAGTTCCATTTCCCTGAAAAAAAATTAGATAAAGGAAATGGAATTACATGCGTACAAGTCAACTTGTATTACTCCAATAAAAAATTCAAAATTTCAATTATACTCAGATTAAGAAAAAGATCCTTACGTTATTCGAGCTTGGAAGGCCGCTGTGTCATTTTCCTGAGATTCACTAACCATCATCATAAGATTTTCCACTTTATTAATCAAAGGAGAGATCATTTCCAGTGCTGGATTCTGCTCGGAAATGGTTCTCAATAAGTCAAAGCCACTTTTCACATCCATTTTATCAAAGTCGTAAATGATGCTGAGCAATTGAATAATGCCTTTCGACATAGTTTCCAAACTCAGATTCCTGGTTTCAAAAACTCGCAACAGTTCACTGATGTTTTGATTTGACCCTGCTTCGGAGACGCTGAAATTACTTTGTTCGAGCAAGCTTTGCGAAGTCGACGACAGAATGTCTAAGACCTCCATCATCCTGCTGAAGTTTCCATCTCTTTCCAGGGCATCGATCAGCAATAAGCCGGAAATCACATTTTCCAATTCATCAATGGCTTTTGTGACATTCTCTACGGTCCCATTATAAAACGCGTCGGCCAGTGTTGCGAGGCGTTGCACGAGAACAGAATCGTTCGCATCGCGCGTGAGCATCGAGAAGAGCCGCGAGACTTTCCTTGCCGATAAAATCAAGTTGGGGAAATTTTCTGGAGCTCGATCAATCGCGCCTTGCAACTTTTCAAGCCACACCAGAATTTCATCCACATATCTCCCACTGGATGAGCCATTCACATACTGAGTCAGGACATTGGAAGCTTTGATTACCTCTTGTGCCATCCTTTCAACTCCTGGGTGTACACTCATTTTGTTTGAGTCCTGCGGAGCATTTATGTAAAACAATTCACTGTGAGCAATCCAAGGGTTTTGCACCGTAATTATTTGGTTTATATACTGGAGCACGGCTTGAAGCTGATTTTGCAATTCATCGCCCAGCATCTTTTCTGCAGCAACGAGTGATGAAGCAATCTCTAAAGTAATATTCAAGATGTTTCCTTGTACAGCCTCAGATTTTGAGCTGATTTGTAGCAAGTCTATCATCTGCTCGAGCAAACCCACTTGACTCCCAAACTGTGTGTTGTTTCTGAGCAGGCCATTTTGCCTCATCTTCTGGAAAAGGTGTATTGCAGTTTTCATAAGGTTGAACTCTTCATTTATTCTGACCTTATATTCGGTTGACGCATTTAACAGGAAAGTCACCATGTCCATTCTAGCATTCGCAAGAGGATCAGATTCCCTGAAGCAAACACTCTTGTTGACACTTTTGGAAATGGCGGATAGCTGTTTTAACATCAGGCTAACATTGAACAACACTGGACTTGGCAGACCCACTATTTGAGCAATTCTCAAGAGGTTATTTGTGCTGTGGTGGAGGCCTTGTAAATAGCAAGCCAACATTTCAGGGAGGTTCAGGAATGTCGGTCTCCCATATGTCAGTGAATTGCCAAAAGACATCTTGTGCAATATCTTCAGCATGTCTAAGGCTATTGAGGCCGTGCAAAAAACGGGGTCGGCCCCGGGGCTCGAACAGTTACTAACATTCTGCAATGCCTCAAAAACACCATCACATGATGACTGCAGCAGTATCATTGATGACGATTGTTTATGTGACATATTTCCTGAAATCATTTGTCGAATTATGCTTAGTGAGGAGCAGTTGCTATTCAAGTCTTCCCTGGATCGTCTGTTTGTTTCCAGCAGGTAGGTGTGTAGAAGTTCCAACACCTTGTCATTCAATGCTGCATGAATGTTTTCATCAGCAATAAATTGCGGTTGCATCAGCGTTTCAGAGAGGTTGAGCAATGTCCACAGCATGGAAATGTCCCACGCATCGTGCGATTCCAAATCTTTTAACACTTTCACGTCTTCAACAATTTCACTCAAAGCAAAGGCTGACAAATTCATTCCATGAGTTTTCAAGAGCGTAAAAAACTGCTCACCAAAGACTACACTGAATGGTAAGAAGGATGAGGGAAAGTTTGAATTTAGGAATTTTACCCTGGTATGGGTCATTCTCATGATTTCGTAAATTTTGTCCAAGTACGAGGCATCATACTTGAAGGCTTCTGGGAACTCGTCAACAATATTTACAAATGTCTTCATCCATTTTGAAAGTTTGCCCAAATTGTACATTTCCTCCGACAAGTTTGATGTGTTTGTGACCGTCTGCAAAATATTGCGGAATGCTGACAGTTCATCACTTTGACTTTTGTGGGCCATGACGTTAGAAGTGGCATTTTTCAGCATCTCGGCAACTTCCACAAACAGCAAAGCTTCGTCATAAGTTACGTTGTGCTGAAGGAGCTGAAGGACATGAAGCATTATCGGTGTGTAAGACTCAATCCCATTCGGTAATGAAGTTGCATTCAGCAAGGTGTGGAGGATGTCCGTACCTCTGCTGTCATCCCGCACACCATCGAAAAGGTCCAGTAGACCTCTCAGATTAAGCATCAGTTGGTTCGTGTTGTTAGAAGCAAAGATAGAATGAATGATCTTGAGAAAATGGTGAGTGTCTTTGTCTAACAGGTCCAAAGTTTGCATTTCGATGATAATTGTGTCCACTGCTGCTGAAATGAAGGCCCGATCAGACAGATTGCCGAGGTGCATTAGGTGCTGCCACACATTGCTCTGAAGCACCTTTTGAGAGAGACGAGCAAGCATCCTCGCTTCAATCATGTGCCTTTCCGTTATACTTCCATGTGGATAAATCTCATGATTTAGGTGTTTGGAAGAATGGTTTGAATAAAGAGCCGTTAAGAGTGCGGACGTTGTTGAGTCGTTTTGTCCAAAACAATTATAACTCTGGTGGGTTTGAAGCACTTCTAACAGCCCAGCCATCTTGGAGGATACTTTTGACATCGCTTTTCTTGGAATTTTGAAAATCTCACTCAATTTCACGAGGGTTTCTGTTTGTACCTGAAGACGTTTTATGTAACACACTAACACATCTAGAGTGCTTGGATTTTTCTGGTTGAGAAGAACCTCCTGGGGAAAACTAAAATATGCGGAATAGTTGTTAAAGACCACTGCTGTTAAAACAGCGGAACATAAGGTGGTGTTGTTTTGAGGCAGGGAACAATTCACCATACCCTCATCAGAAATACTAGTTTCATTGCATCCAGCAGCTATCAGTAGAGCATTGGGATCAGTTGGGATTATCAAAGCATCATTCAGTGCGAGTAAAACAAAAGACATTGCTGAACAAGGCAAATGTTCACTGCTATCGTTGCGGACCTGGATAATCAGGGTTTTAACCAGCTCGGTAAAATTGGTGAGATATTCCTTGCTTTCTTTGTCATCCCTTTTCAGGCCAAAAGGCCGCACCATGGCCTGGATGACTTCTATCAGAGCACTCAAATTGTCCACACCTTCCGCGTTTGCTGATGATTCATTCTTCAGCTGATAGTTAAAACCTTCAGGATTTTTGGCCAGATATACCTGCATCATTTGAACAAGGGAAGTTGTTACCCTATCCAATGAAAACTTATCATCTTCCACCATCCTAACAACAGTGGCAATGAGCTTGGTGAAAGTTGATGGATCTCCTGAGCTTTCCCATACTTCTTTCAGATGATTTACCATGATGTTCAAAGGTAAGGTTGCCTTTAGGTTTTCACTATTGGCAGGAAATATCTTTTTCAGCATTATGAGAATGGTATCCCAATCGAGCGCAGTTCCTGATGGTAGTGAAAGTATGCGTTCCATATTATCGACATAAAGTTCGATTTGTTCTTTTGATAACTTCAGTTTCTTCTTCGTCTCCAATGTTAACTCCAAAGCATTTGTCTGAAACAGGATTTCCTCCAGAGATGTCGAATCAGTAAAGTTGTTGATGATGGCCAGAGTATCTCGCAAGATGTGTTCGAAAGGGGTCGAAGGCGATGCACTTCCCGCATTGGCAGCTGTCTCATGGAGTGCAGTAAGCAAGGCCATCAAGTTTTTGTGCAGGGACAAAAGACTGTCGACGTCTTCATAAACATACTCTGTGAAGTTCCCCAGAAATTGTAGTTGTCTGCTTGGATTCATTGAGCTCGATTCATTCAACGTCAAGTACCACATATTCAAAAGAGCTATGATGTCATTGGAAAGGCCTTTTACACTCTCATCTGTGTCAGTTTCCGCTGCAAGATGAGAAAAGACTTTCACCAAGTCCCTCAAGTTTGGAAATGAGTCCTTCAGAGCTAATGGATGTTGCAGCTTATCCAGGGAAGCCTTCAACAACATTGCATTTTCAAGGGCTTTACACAATGAACCATGAAAGTTCTTATTGAAAATTCCTTTGAAGAAACGGATTGTATCGTTCACCTCTGCGAGTGCCTCGTAATTTTCTCGTAGGGTTTTGTTCGATGTAGCTACGTCTTCCATGATTTTGAGAAGTTGAGAGTAGACAGATGCAGTCACTGCAGAAATATTCTGATTTGGCCTCATAATGCTGGTCAAATTAGCAATGAACGAGGGAACCCTTTGGATGTATTCCTCAAACCACATATTGCCAGATAGCAGTTCATTCACTGCTTGCGCTGCAGAAACGAGTTCGTCCATCCCTTCACTTGATAGGTTCTGGAGAAAACCCACCAAATTGTCCTCAAAACGGGACATTCCGTTGCAAAACTGGACATCAAAAGGAAGGGTTGCGTTCGATCGAAATTGATTATAATAATCTGCAATACACAGCGTTGTCATGATTTCGTTCATAAAATGTCCAGAAACATTTTTTGGCAAAAGTTTATGAAGCATTTGTAACAACAACAAGGCAGTTTGCTGGGCCTCTCCTTCCAATGCACAGCCGAGCCGCGTTGTTGAGCTGTCATTTTTCATCATGTTTCCACCACTCAGTCTTTCAAGAATATCCATCATGGAAGGGATAATCTTTTCAGGGTTTTTCACCTTTTTAAGTTGGTTTGATGCCACCATCAAATTGGCAAGTAATGGGAAGTACTTCTTTGCATTGGGGTCTTCTTGCATGTGCATCATCAATTCGGTGGAGAGGTTTCGAACCAGGTTTCGGTTTATCACTAACGGCCATGAATACATGAGCGAAGATGGATTTTCAAACATGTCAACAACCTGGGAAAGTGAATATTCCGAACTTTGCGAAATATTTAAATCCAAAGGATTTTTCTCCAAAAACAGGTTCAGTGTTGTTAACAATTGTCCATGTGCCAAATTTTCTTCATTTGCAAGCTCCATTATCGCAAGAAGGGCTTGCAGAATATTCGCCGAATTATTCTTGCTCGGTTCTTTTCCATCAACGGTTTGCCACCAGCCCAATATCCGGCGTAATCCTTTGAGAAGCTGCACAGGATTGTTCACACGGATGAGCCCCTGTACCATGTCCAGGTAAGCATTGACTTTTTCGTCCAGCAATCCTTGGGTCCACAACTCATAAGTTGCCTGATTTATGGCAGTTACAACATTGCTAATCATCATGTTACTACTGTTCTTGCTCTGAAAGAGAATTTTCCACTCATGGCTCAGCATTATGTTACGAAAGGCAGACTGACTCCTCTGCTCTTTCGGAGGGCAGGCAAATAAACTGTCCTCAGTCCGCAGCCGTAGGTGTTCGATCAGCATCACGACAACTTGAGTGGCGAGTGGCTCTGCATCTTTTCCGACGTGAAGATATTCCACGAAGTTCCTTGCTATAGCTAAGGCAGATGAATAGCATGAGTCATTGTTCAGCCTGAGGTGGTGCAGCAAAGCCCTCTCGTTACAAAACACTCCATTCCAGAGACTCTTGGCAGAGGCACCTGAGCCGAAGTGGTCGTGTACTTGCAGTGATATCAGCATGGCCCTGTGGGACATCACACACATGAGGCACATGGGTTTAGTTTGCAACCATATGGAGTTTCCACCAAAACCTGAAGAAAAATCCATATTTTTGAATCACATTTATTTCACAATGCACAAACTATTATCAGGTTAACAGTTATCAGATCAGAGTTAAGCCAAATAATGCATCACAATGATGGCATGAGGCTGAGTCATTTAAAAACAACAAGACTGATAGTCTAACAATGGCGTAGCCGGGCTTGGATCTGCTGTCCTCCTGTCATGTGACCAGATCCTCAGCTCTGATTGGTGGACATTTGTGAGGGACATACATCCATACACCAGATGGACAAACAAACACTGTTCCAGATGGCATTGCCCTACGGGCTATGCCATAAAAATATGGCTGCCGAACCACGCGACCGATGAAGTCATCAAAAAAAAAATTCTCCACCAATTTATCACTACAATATACTCAAGGAATTTCATACTGATCGGATCAAACGTTCTACTTGTCGATTTATGATGTCATAATGAAGGCACCTATGACATTATCATTAACATATGTGATTCCCCATGGGGAGTGCTTTACAATGAGCCACCTTTCAATTTTTTCCCATGGAGCGGTTTTGGTGATTATCGAGGTGCAAAGCTTTTCGATTTTTCCAAGATGGCGCTCAAACCACGTGATATATGACATCATAATTATCATCAAAAAATTATATAGGAGGAGCTTTTATCAGGTTTGTTTCGGGAACTGAGTGGCGTGCTGATGAAGAGGGGAGTGTCGTTGAAGCTGAAGGGAAAGGTGTATGCTGCATGTGTGAGACGTGTTATGATTTATGGGAGCGAGACATGGGTCATGAATGTAGAGCAGCAACGAAGGCTGGAAAGGGTGGAAATGCGAATGGTTCGGTGGATGTGTGGAGTATCGTTGAGAGAGAGGAAGACAAATGATGAATTGCGAAAGATGATGGGAATAGAGCCTGTGATTGATGCTGTGAAGAGGAACAGGTTGAGATGGTTTGGTCATGTGTTGAGGAAGGACTGGTTGAGAAGAGTGATGGAAATGAATGTAGAAGGAAGTAGAGGACGGGGAAGACCGAGAAAGACTTGGCTAAAGATGGTGGAAGAAGAAATGTGGGCAAGGGGGTTAAAGAAGGGGAGATGCATAAAATAGGGCAAAATGGAGAAGATTGTCATGGGGACCGCAAGGCTAACCCCCGCTTTAGCAGGGAAAATGGCCTTAAAATGATTGTTGTTGTTGTTGTTGTTGTTGAGCACTCCGATGGTGATAATTTTGTGTCAATCGGACCAACAGTTGCAGAGAAAACTAATTTTAAAGGGAATAAATCCTCAAATTGTCGGCGGAAGGGACATACATACACCGGATGGACAGATAAACGCTGTTCCAGATGGCATTGTCATATGGGCTATGCCGTAAAAGGAGGATTTTAAAGCTTGTATCATTCAGAGAAATGTCTCAGACAATGATGCCTCTCACTTGTACACCAATAGGGAAGCTTGTTCGTTGCACAAAAAAACAAGCCTAACGTATGCTGATTTACACCTGTGCACTTACCTTTTAATTGTGCTTGTATTGTGTTTGGCATTGTTGAAAAAGGTCATGACCTCATTGGCAAGGTCTCGCCAGTTAATGGAGCTGTTTGATAAAAACTTCACATCCTCATCAGAATCTTGGCCTGTG
Organism: Myxine glutinosa; assembly: GCF_964187855.1. Taxonomy (NCBI): domain Eukaryota; kingdom Metazoa; phylum Chordata; class Myxini; order Myxiniformes; family Myxinidae; genus Myxine; species Myxine glutinosa. The sequence continues at coordinate 177,508,243 of NC_136266.1, read as the reverse complement.
TGCAGATTCAATGAGATAAGCAAAATGAGACAAACTGATATGCAGGAAGTTAAATGTAACCAAGGGAAGAGTAATATATTCGTCTGGATCAATATCAGCAGAGTTAGACAAATGTAAGTCTTTCCCTACAAAGGTCAGCAATACAAAAAGCACGTGAAAACAAGCCCCATAATAAAGAGATTTTTAAAATGGATCCAGCACGTAACAAACTTCGAGATTGTGTGTAGTTATTTCTAATTATACAATCAAATGGATTAGATATTGGGTCTCAGACCAATGTACAAGTTTAGAAACAAGACCATGAAGTTGTCCTTCTAATGGGGTGCGAGTTGAAGAAATACAAGCAAATTTTAAACAACAACATCATTAGTGAGGATAAGAGCAACGACTGTATACAGAACTACAGTCACGTGAAAAAGTAAGTACACCCCATGTAAATTTTTGTCTTTTTCAACATATTTCAACATACAGCTATTTGATTTTCATTTCAACAATATTGATAGATAAAGGTGATATAATATAACAAATATCATGAAACATTTACATTTTGTAGTCCATTGTATAATTTAAATAAACATAAATGCAAATTTCGCATGTGGAAAAAGTAAGTACACCCCTACATTTATCACGACTTCAAATACCTTAAATTAGAAACAGGTGCACCAGCTCAGGTGCAAATGATTAGAACATCGTTAGAGAGGATCTTGGAGGAACCTGTCTTATTTAAACCTCAGACATTTAGTTTGGTTTGCTCTTTGTTGTTGAAGTGTGCGGCGTCACCATGCCTAGATCAAAAGAGCTCTCTGAGGCCTTCAGAAAGAAGGTGAGAGATGCCTACGTGTCTGGGAAGGGATTTAAAAAGATCTCCAAACAAATTGCCATCAATCATTCGACTGTCCGGAAGATCATCTACAAGTGGAGAAGATTCCAAACACCTGCCAACTTATTCAGGCCAGGCCGCCCCAGCAAGTTCAGCCTGCGAGCAGACTGCAAGATGCTGAAAGAAGTCTCGAAGAACCCCAGAATGTCATCATGGGACCTACAGGTGGATCTTGCCACTGTTGATGTCAAAGTGCACGAGTCTACCATTAGAAAGAGGCTGCACAAATTATATCTACATGGGAGGTGTGCCAGGAGGAAACCTTTGCTGTCCAGAAAGAACATCAGGGCAAGACTAAAGTTTGCCAATGAACACCTAGGCAAAGACCAGCACTTCAGGAACAATGTGCTCTGGACAGATGAGTCAAAGGTAGAGCTATTTGGTCACAGTACCAGAAGACATGTTTGGCGAAAACCAAAGACAGCATTTGACCACAAGAACCTGATACCAACTGTAAAGCATGGCGGTGGAAATATTATGGTTTGGGGCAGCTTTGCTGCATCAGGGCCTGGGCAGCTCACCATCATAGAATCCACTATGAATTCTTCATTGTACCAGAGAGTGCTTGAGGATAATGTGAGGCCATCTGTCGGAAAGTTGAAGTTCAACCAAAGGTGGACCTTGCAACATGACAATGACCCTAAACATACCAGTAAATCCACCAAGGAATGGCTGAAAAGAAAGAAATGGAGGGTTCCGGAATAGCCAAGTCAAAGCCCAGATCTAACTCCCATCGAGATGTTGTGGGGGAATTTGAAACGAGCTGTGCATGCAAGAAACCCGTGAAACATCGCACAGCTGAAATAATTCTGCATGGAGGAGTGGGCAAAAATTTATCCCAGTCGATGTCAGAGACTGGTAGACAGTTATAAGAAATGCCTACTTAAGGTTGTTTCTGCCAAAGGGGGCAATACCACCTATTAGAGCCAAGGGTGTGCTTACTTTTTCCACATGCGAAATTTGCATTTATGTTTATTTAAATTATACAATGGACTACAAAATGTAAATGTTTCATGATATTTGCTATATTATATCACCTTTATCTATCAATATTGTTGAAATGAAGATCAAATAGCTGTATGTTGAAATATGTTGAAAAAGTCAAAACTATACAAGGGCTATACTTACTTTTTCACTTGACTGTAAGTATTCAGCCCCTTTGCTATGACACTTGAAATTTAGCCCAGGTGCCTCCCATTTCTCTTGGTCATCTTTAAGATGTTTCTACACCTTGATTGGAGTCCACCTGTGGTGAATTCAATTGATTGGACATGATTTGGAAAGGCACACACCTGTCTATATAAGGTCTCACAGCTGAAAATGCATATCAGAGCAAAAACCAAGCCATGAGGTCGAAGGAATTGCCTGCAGAGCTCAGAGACAGGATTGTGTCGAGGCACAGATCTGGGGAAGCCCACAAAAAAAAATTCTGCTGCATTGAAAGTTCCCAAGAGCACAGTGGCCTCCATAATTCTTAAATGGAAGAAGTTTGGAACAACCAGGACTCTTCCTAGAGGTGGCTGCCCGGTCAAACTGAGCAATTGGGGGAGAAGGGCCTTGGTATGAGAGGTGACCAAGAACCCGATGGTCACTCTGGCTGAGCGCCAGAGATCCTGTGTGGAGTTGGGAGAAACTTCCAGAAGGACAACCATCACTGCAACACTCCACCTATCTGGGCTTTATGGCAGAGTGGCAAGAGGAAGCCTCTCCTCAGTAAAAGACACATGAAAGCCTGCTTGGAGTTTGCAAAAAAGCACCTAAAGGACTCTCAGACTGTGAGAAACAAGATTCTGTGGGATTTCATATATATATATATATATATATATATATATATATATATATATATATATATATATATACATATATATATATATATATATACATATATGTATATATATATAATATATATATATATATATATATATATATATATATATATATATATATATATATATATATACATATATGTATATATATATATATATATATATATACATATATGTATATATATATATATATATATATATATGTATATATATATGTATATATATATATATATATATATATATATATATATATATATATATATATCAGTTCAAAACACACCTGGTCACAAGTGTGCCGCACTGACTGGGTCCTCAATCGAGGTACTCAGCATCATCCCGTTTCGGCCCTTCAATCTCGATACGGTCAGCTAAGGTGGGCCAGCAGGGCCACATACACATCCACATGCAGCAACTACACCTGGATGCGCACATACCCCCACCCCCAGCCAGTGTGAACGCAGACTACAACAACAACACCTCCACATCCAGAATCAACAATACCAAACAAACATGGTGGAACACTCAAACACCCACCATGATATTCTTCACCACTCACCAACAAAACACACCAGATCATTCATACACACACATACACACAGATACACACACACAACACCAACCAACCACCTGCCCTTACAACATACACCACTCAACATACAAAAAGACACACTCATGCAAAAATTCATTCATGCAAAAACACACACCCTCACCCACATACACAAAATATGAAATAATAACAGTAAAAAAAAAAACACACAAACACACACACACACACACACACACACACACACACACACACACACACACACAACCAACCTACACCGTTCGACGTGCCTCCATAAACTTCCTCCATATCCAAAATGAGCCTTTCAAGGCAACCTGCGCCACCTTGTCACACATCCTTCTTCTTTCTGTCCCACAAACTCCCAGCCAAGCAAGAAATGCAGAAAAGGAATTGCCAATATACCCTCCACACCCCACCTCAAATGGCTGACACGAAACCCGCCAACCCTTCTCCAGGCACTCTGCCTCCAGCTCACTGTACTTTCCTCTCTTCCTCTCGTGCACCTCCTCCATATTCTCTTCCCAAGGTACCGATAATTCCCTTAAGATGACCTGTCTTGTTGCACCTGACCAAATGACAATGTCAGGCCGCAACCTTGTCACACACATCTCCTCTGGGAATACCAATTGTGGCTTTAGGTCTGCCACCACCTGCCAATCACAAGCATCTGACAGCCCTCTTGCTTTCCACCTCCTCCTCCTCTTTCCACCTCTTAGACAAACCACACCTCTCCCCCATCAGTCTCCTTCTCCATTCTTCTCTCTCTCGACCTCAGCATCTCTTGTTGCACCATCTGCACCACCACCGCCAGCACCTGATCATGTCGCCACCTGTATTGTCCTGCTGCCAATGCTACTGAACATGCACTCAGTGCATGCTGCACCGTTCCAAAACCTCCACACAAATAACATCTCTCCTCCTGCAACAAGCCCACAATCTCAAGTTTACTGGTGACGGAAGCACATCATACGTTGCCCGCAACAGGAAATTCAACAATATTGGCTCCATCCTCCAAATCTCTTGCCACTTCAACATCCTCACCCGCACACCTTTCCACCACGTCCAAGCACCTTGCTGTGCCTGACCAACTGCTTTCACATATCTCCCCTCCTCTTCCTTTATTCTCACCCCCCTCTCAACCATCTTCCTCCTCTCTTTCACACATGCCTTTCCCCATCGCTCATGCTCCATTGCTCCATCCACCCCAAGCCATGCTTCCCATGCTGTACCATCCCCATGACCTCTTCCTGTTGCAACCGCTCCTCCATCTCGTCCACCTCTGCTTTTGCATTCCACTTCCGACTTCCATTCTTCTCTGGGAGAGCATTCTTTACCACTGCATCACTTGAATCCCGCAACATCATGAACTTCCGCACCCTCACCACCTTAAACTCCTCGGTTAATGATGTCAAGGGAAACTGGAGTTTTCCACCCTGACCATAAAAGGCAATGTTCGTCAAACAGTGTGGCACTCCCAACCACCTCCTCACAAACCCGCTCACCACAACCTCCATCCTCTCTACATGCCCAATCGCAATGTCATACATCATCAATGGCCACAATACTCGTGGCATCAATCCAAACTTCAAACACCATACCTTCAACTTACCTGGCAAACCACATCCATCAATCCTCTTCAAACCTCTCAAAAGCTTGTTTCTGACCTCCTCCACTCTTCCCACATCATTCAACTCCACTGTATACCATCTTCCCAAACTCTTCACAGGGGCCTCCACCAATGAGGGAACCACCTCCCCTCCCAGCTCAAACCTGTGCATGTTATCCACCACTCCTCGTCTTACCACCACACTCCTCGAATTTCTTGCTTTAAATCCCATTCTTGCCCACCGCATCAACCTTTCCAGTCGTCCCAGTACCTCTACTGCTGCATCAGCTGACTGTTGGACAACTGTCAGGTCATCCATGAAAGCAAACATTGCTGGCAACCTCTGACCAGGGGCTAGCTCCACTTCTTTCCCATGTCCACTCACCGCACATATCAACAACTCCACAACCAGCACAAACAAAATAGGGGAGATGGTCCATCCCATCGGGATCCCCACTTCCAACTTCTGCCACTCTGTTACATAGGACTGTGTCGCAAACCGCATCCAAAACTGATCATAATATGCCATCAAAAAATCCCTAAATCTCCGTGGCACCCAAAAGAAATCCATGGCATACCTGATCAAGGCATGCGGCACTGACCCATATGCATTCTCCAAATCCAGCCATACCACCGCCACATCCTTCCTTTGCCTCTTTGCCTCCTGTAACACTTGCCAGACCATTGCCGAGTGTTCAGTGCATCCTGGTGATCCTGGTATTCCTGCCTTCTGCACAGAACCATCCACAAAACCATTCTCTCTGATGAAGAATGAGAGCCGTGCCGCAAAGACACTCATCAATATCTTCCCATCTACATCGAGAAATGATATTGGTCTAAACTGCTCCAGTGTCACAGCCTCCTCCTGCTTTGGAATATAAACTCCTTCCGCCCTAGTCCATTGACTGGGCACCACTCCTTGCCTCCATACCACCTTCAGAGCCTTCCACAGATACTGCCTGATGCCTTCACAACTCTTAAACACCTTGGATGGCACTCCACTTGGTCCTGGAGCCGATGCCGCCCGTGCCTTCCTCAAAACTGCCTCAATCTCAGACATCTTTGGCTCTGACAAATCAAATGGAACACCTGGCTCTGTCGGTCTCACCAATCCTTCGATGTCATCCACCACTTCGTTCCTCCTTGTGTCTGCATACGTGACACGCAGGTGACCTTCCAACTCTTCCTTTGGTACCTTCAGTACACCAAATCGAGACGGCTCCAACAGATCCTTCATCAACTGAAAAGGCTTCTCAAAGAACCTCTTTCTCTTCCTCTGCCTCTCCTTTCTTCGCCTCCTCATCCTTTCCACTCTCTTCAACTTCACAACCTCATCCTCACCTGCTTCGTCAACACCTCAAGCCCATTCCTCTCCCCTTCCACTGCCCTCTTCCATCTTCCATTCAAACTCGTCAACTCCATTCTCAACTCATGGATCTCCCTCTGCCTCCTGCTCAAACATGCCTCCTTCTCACCCCTCTCTACACACTCTTTCACTCCAAACGTGACACATGCATACTCAAACACAATCTCATTCATCTTTCTCAATCTATCTTCCACCCTTCCTTTCAACCTATGAAGCACCCACACATCACTCCATCCATTCTCTCCCATACTTCCCTTTCGCCCATACCTGGCCATTTCACTCTCCTCCTCACATCCTTTCCCTGCTGAAGTACAACCCCAGGATATACAACACTGTGGCTTGCTACCTGGCTGTTTCTCCCGGCCGTCTTATGTGTCCGCTTTTCAAAGGCACTGCGTTGCTGTACCTCCACCTCACCCACCTTACGCACACACCCCATCCGGCTCTGATGGATATGCAATCCTCTCACTGACTCAAACTCACGTCCACACCCACACTTCTCTCGATTTTCAAAGGCACTGCGTTGCTGTACCTCCTCCTCACCCATATATAATATAATATTATATATATATATATATATATATATATATATATATATATATATATATATATATATATATATATATATATATATATATACGTATATATAATATATATATATATATATATATAATATATATATATACATATATATATATATATATATATATATATATATATACATATATACACACACACACACACACACACACACACACACACACACACACACACACACACACACACACACACACACACACACATATACACACACACAAACTTTTAGCAATAAATGCAAAAATCTAGTATAATTTCTCCTGTGGCCCCGGAACAGAACAAACCATATAATTACAATGGACCTCTTGACTCCCATAGCTCCCACTCCCCAACATGATTAATAGTAAATATCATAATATAAAACTTTACCCTGTACGTAATAAAATAAAAAAAACAAAAAAAAAACACCCCGTGTTGAGAAGCAACTAATGCAGATAAACAGTCCATTCACTGGTAGCGATCAGTTTGTGGTTTGCATAGCAAACGTCCATCCACTCAGGCCTGCCATTAATAGTCAGGAGTTTGTACTACGAGCAGGTGCCTGTTCGGCAGGCTGAGAAAGTTCTCCATGTCTTTCGTTGTGCAGAGGCAAAGCCCTTTCTCTCAATTACTTTTCCAAGTATTTTCAGCTTATTTCAGAAGCTCGGTGAGCCATTCGAAGTAACAATGCGTATTTACCACAGGCAATATTCTGTATGATGCCCTGAACGTCGGCATTACCTGGGGTTTCTGTGCATACGAATTCAGCATTCTGGGGCAGAATACTTACGTCATTTTCAAAGTCGCGTATTGATAAGAGTAAACGAGGTGTGGCTAACATTGCAAGTGTTCGGCCATTGTCAGGGCAATTCATTTCCCATGGCAGTAGAATATACACATTGAACTCTAATCTACAAAAGTTATTGTTTATGTTTTTCTGCAGATGCAGGTAATAGTCTTCACAGAGATCAATATTTCATTGCGTCAAAACAAACACTGAACTTATAAAGATGTAACCGCACCTCCAGAGGCATTCTGGCATACTGTGTTTATTAGTTGACAAATATGTCATTTTGGGCGTGCAATATAGCCTCGAAGTAGGCATTAAAGTTCCCATGGTGCCTTGTGCAAGACTTCATTCGCCATGTCAGCTGAATTCTCATTGCGTGTCAGTTGACTTCATTAGCCATGCTATAGATATGACCAGGGACAAAAAGCTTCTCCACCATCTCCACCTAACAACTTCTCCACCTTTTTGAGTCAATGTTTTTATGGCCGGATGCCCTTCCTGACGCAAACCCTTTAGTCGCCTCTTACGACACGCAGGGATACGGTGTACCTATTGTAAACCGGGGTACACACCGGAACGTTCATCCCAGCAAGCTGGTCCTCAATTTGCCGACCTCGGAAGGATGACAGGCTGAATCAACCCTCTTGGCGTCAATTCAGCGATCGACCGGGATTCGATCCCAGGATCCTCGGATCCCAAGCCAATATGAACAACTTTGAAGAGAAATATCAATGACAATCCAGGACTCAGAAAAATATAAATGCATGGTATAATCCAAGAGAGACAACACAACAAAAACTACAAGGGCACTCGGTGGAGCGCATTCCTCCACCATGCTCAACAGTTCATGTTTTGTATCCCACTGATAGGCTCGATCTGGATTTGGATCTGAACCAAAACTACATCGCTTGTTCTTGTCACTTACCCAACTCATCCACCCAGTTTTGTCATAATCCATCCACAACTTTTTGACATATTGTGCTATATATCGGTTTTATCTCCATCACCCAATGGTGAAGAATCACTAAAAAATTATCTGATCCGGATTCAAATCTTCACCAAAGTCGAATCAATTCTTCCTTGTCACACCCCCCTCCCTTCCACAAAATTTCATCCAAATCAATCCACAACTTTTTGAGATATCCTATTCACAAACAGACAGACAGGTGTGAAAACATAACCTCCGCCCACCTTCGGTGGCAGAGGTAACCACATATTAAATCAGAATGTAAAGCACAATGCAAAATCCACAGCACAATCCAGAAGGCCACCACAATACAAACTACATGGTTCGATGCAGAACACAAAGACAAGACAAATACATGGTATAACGAAAGCGCATGGTACGACGTAAACTATGTGGCTCAATCTAGGACACATAAGCATAATCCTCTTCTTCTTCTTCTTCTTCTTTCGTATGCAGCACGAGGCTGCGGGGTGGCATCATTGGCTAAGGCCATGTCTGTGTGGCTGAAGTAGTGCCCTCTTATAAGTTAGGGCAGGAATTTGTAATTTTTCCGCATGCCAGCAATAGCTCGCCTATTCTTCATGGAGGGCACCGTGGGATCTTTAATGTCCACCAACTAATGCCGGCCGACAGAACGCCCATTTAGTGTCTATCCGAGGGACGACACACACATTGATGATTCAGCCTGCCCGGCTATCGTGCCAGTCTCATACCACAATGGAAACAAGAGTGTTATCCTGGATAAAGCACAATACAAACTGCACATTACAATTCAGAACAGGAAAATGGAATCTATAGGGTACAATATAGAAGCACAAAGCACAGTCAATGCTACTGCAGGTGAGCAGAACTACTCACACATGTTAAATCCTTGGACCTCCTGTTGATTCGTAGCCATGACCACGGCTCTCACAGATTGCACGAATGACTGGAGCATTGGCCAATGGTCGCTTTGTTCGAATGCATTTCCCAGCAAATCCAGTACATCCAGAAACCTGAGAACATGCATGTAACACATCACATAGCACGTTACAATTTATTTTTTTTGAATACTTAATCGAGGCTCGTGAAAGAGCTAAAAATGTATGACTTGTGCATGTATGTATGAATTGTATGTATGAAAAAAATGTATGTATGAATTCATGTATGACGTGCATAGGCTGAAACACACGCTAACAATCATGGACATTTGAAGAGGGACTGTTATATGGTAGTTACGTGATGTTGCGACAACAAAAAATATTTCATCGCTCAGGATGAAATGTCCTTTCTGGAATGAGACTTACACTTTTCCAAATAATTGTTCTGTAGAACGTTTGGCATCCAGATTTGGCACCATACCCAGAAGAAAATCCACGTAAGTCTCACTGTAGTTCCTGAAAGCCTGATGGACTTCCTCCCATCCCAGATAGGCCTGCGATAGGTTTACTGGAACCAACACTTCAAATGAACCATTCAAAATCTGAGCCAATTTATGTCTCTGTAAAAAGAAATACCGGTAAACAAAGAAACATCATGAAAGGGTGAAACGATCAAGTTGCAAAAAAATGAAGTTAAAGTTACAAGTGAGACTCAGTGAGAGTTCAACAACTTCAAGAAAGAGATAATACCGCATGAAGAAGTGACCCGTGATTTTTGAGTTCGCCGGTATAGTTGTGCAGAATTTCGATGATGGCAGCTTCACAGGCTGCAGTGAAGTCTTGTGGTGTTCTGGTAGTACTTGCGTTCCACTCCCAGAACCAAAGGATCTCAGCACAACTGCTATTAAACTGTCCCAGCATCACCTACTCACCAACAACATACTATGAGCACATTGTAAAAAGTTGTGATGCGCATGTGGCTGAAATCCTGAAGAGCAATGTAATGTTTATATATATATATATGGGAGCGTACGCTGGATCAGCATGTCGCTGCGTCCTTGGACGACTCCTCAGCACCATCCCGACACACACCACCGTGTGTGCTACGGAATGAGGTGTTTTTTTACAGTGGCCGGAGTCCAAATCCTGCCACCAACCTCCTTGAGAGAGGACCCAGTACCTTGGTACTCATTTTGCTGACCTCGGAAGGATGACAGGCTGAGTCAACCCCACCTGGTATTAATTCAACAGCTGGACAGGATTCGAACTCAGGACCTTAGTATCCCAAACCCGCCGCCCTAACCATTAGGCCAAAATGTAATGTTTCAGGGTGTGCTATATGTCTGTTAATGTGGTTGTTGTTGATGGGGTTGTTGGGGGTTGATTTTTGAAAAGTGGACCCATTTGTTGGACAGCTGCTGGACCTATCCACATTTATCGCTCGACTCCACCCACCATAGCACCGAGACAAATTGATATGGCCGCCATCTTGGTTTTCTCATGGGCCTAAGACATCAGGCCTGTAGACCTCTGCTGATTATACACTGCCTGGGTTTGTTGCGTCATATTTCCAATGGCTTTGTTTGGGTCGAGTGTTACTCACGACGAGGGACTCCAAAAAATCTAAAAAAAATTCCAATAAAAATCATTAGTAAGGTTTAATCAAGCCCATCAGCATGCACGGTATGTGCCTCCATAAAAAAAAAAAATTTACATAATTTTTGAACAGCCCCATATTGGTTTTTAACAATCCGTGACGGTGTGACAAATCAGCTCGTTCTGATGTAACTGTGGCGGAGAGTGACATGGATGAAAGGTGTCGAGTTAATTTTTTAATAGTTCATTAAATGAGTTTGCCAATCGTGCTGTCCATCTTTTAAGAGTGATTTAAATGCACGTTTCCCAGTCAGCCTGTTACCTCATTTTGTTGCAGGTTGTGACCACGGTGAGGTAATTCTTGTTCATCTTTTGTTACGACTTGTTGAGCTTGTGAAAAAAATCTCAGTAAAATATGGCATAACAAGAAAGAGCAATCAGAGATTGCAGACCCTCGCCAGAATGTGTTTTTAGTGGTTTTGAAGGTTTTTGTGTTAAAACAAATATGGCGACCGAACCACGTGATGGATGACATCTTTTTTTTTTCTCCACCAATTTATCCCTAGATGACGCTCAATAAATTTCATCTTGATCAGATGAAGTTTTGTACTTGTCGAATTATGATGTCATGATGGAGGCACCTATGACATCATCAACATATGTTATTCCCCATGGATAGTTCTTTATAATGAGCCATGTCTCAATTTTTTTCTATGCAGTGCTTTAGGAGATATAGAGATGCAAAGTTTTTCGGTTTTTCCAAAATGTCGCCCGTACCACATGACCTATGACGTCATAATTATCATTAAAAATTCTACAGGTGTAGTTGCACCTATGGTGAAAATTTCCTGTCAATCGGACCAACGGTTGCAGAGAAAATCATATTTATTCCGTGCGGACAAACAGACAAACAAACAGACTCAAATGCAATACCCTCTCCTCTGTCGAGGGTAAATATATACATTTTTCCACTTGCAAGGCAAATAAATTGGGGTAGGTAAGTACGAGTAGATAGTGAGGGTAGGCACAAGTAAGCAAAAGGCTAGTTGGAGTTGGCAAGATACATATTCAAAATTGAAGAGACTTCATGGTCTTGCACCCTCTGCCCTTTCCGTGCACACACCTGCTCTCCTATTCACCTGCAAGGCCTTCATCCATAGTTTGATGGAGTACTGCTCTCCCCTCTAGGGTGCCGCCGCCCTTGCCTCACACCTCGCTCAAGTTGCCGTGGAAACCAAGGCCTTCAAGATCACTGGAATCTCCTGTGACGAAGCTGAGTATATGGGCCTATCACTTTCACATTGCAGACAAGTCAGTCTGCAATGTGATCGGGTGTCGTATGGGTGTCGGATGGTAGCCAATAAGTAGTCTGTGTGTATATGGGATGTGGTGTTGGATGGTAGCCAATAAGTAGTCTGTGTATATATGGGAAGTGGTGTTGGATGGTAGCCAATAAGTAGTCTGTGTGTATATGGGAAGTGGTGTTGGATGGTAGCCAATAAGTAGTCTGTGTGTATATGGGAAGTAGTGTTGTATGGTAGCCAATAAGTGGTCTGTGTGTATATGGGAAGTGGTGTTGGATGGTAGCCAATAAGTAGTCTGTGTGTATATGGGAAGTGGTGTTGGATGGTAGCCAATAAGTAGTCTGTGTATATATGGGAAGTGGTGTTGGATGGTAGCCAATAAGTAGTCTGTGTGTATATGGGAAGTGGTGTTGGATGGTAGCCAATAAGTGGTCTGTGTGTATATGGGAAGTAGTGTTGTATGGTAGCCAATAAGTGGTCTGTGTGTATATGGGAAGGGGTGTTGGATGGTAGCCAATAAGTAGTTTGTGTGTATATGGGAAGGGGTGTTGGATGGTAGCCAATAAGTAGTTTGTGTGTATATGGGAAGGGGTGTCGGATGGTAGCCAATAAGTAGTCTGTGTGTATATGGGAAGTGGTGTCGGATGGTAGCCAAGGAGTAGTTTGTGTGTATATGGGAAGGGGTGTTGGATGGTAGCCAATAAGTAGTTTGGGTGTATATGGGAAGGGGTGTTGGATGGTAGCCAATAAGTAGTCTGTGTGTATATGGGAAGGGGTGTCGGATGGTAGCCAATAAGTAGTCTGTGTGTATATGGGAAGGGGTGTCGGATGGTAGCCAATAAGTAGTCTGTGTGTATATGGGAAGGGGTGTTGGATGGTAGCCAATAAGTAGTCTGTGTGTATATGGGAAGGGGTGTTGGATGGTAGCCAATAAGTAGTTTGTGTGTATATGGGAAGGGGTGTTGGATGGTAGCCAATAAGTAGTCTGTGTGTATATGGGAAGGGGTGTCGGATGGTAGCCAATAAGTAGTCTGTGTGTATATGGGAAGGGGTGTCGGATGGTAGCCAATAAGTAGTTTGTGTGTTTATGGGAAGTGGTGTTGGATGGTAGCCAATAAGTAGTCTGTGTGTATATGGGAAGTGGTGTTGGATGGTAGCCAATAAGTAGTTTGTGTGTATATGGGAAGGGGTGTTGGATGGTAGCCAATAAGTAGTCTGCGTGTATATGGGAAGGGGTGATGGATGGTAGCCAATAAGTAGTTTGTGTGTATATGGGAAGGGATGTTGGATGGTAGCCAATAAGTAGTCTGTGTGTATATGGGAAGGGGTGTCAGATGGTAGCCAATAAGTCGTCTGTGTGTATATGGGAAGGGGTGTCGGATGGTAGCCAATAAGTAGTTTGTGTGTTTATGGGAAGTGGTGTTGGATGGTAGCCAATAAGTAGTCTGTGTGTATATGGGAAGGGGTGTTGGATGGTAGCCAATAAGTAGTCTGTGTGTATATGGGAAGGGGTGTTGGATGGTAGCCAATAAGTAGTCTGTGTGTATATGGGAGGTGGTGTTGGATGGTAGCCAATAAGTAGTCTGTGTGTATATGGGAAGTAGTGTTGTATGGTAGCCAATAAGTGGTCTGTGTGTATATGGGAAGTGGTGTTGGATGGTAGCCAATAAGTAGTCTGTGTGTATATGGGAAGTGGTGTTGGATGGTAGCCAATAAGTAGTCTGTGTGTATATGGGAGGTGTTGTATGGTAGCCAATAAGTAGTCTGTGTGTATATGGGAAGTGGTGTTGGATGGTAGCCAATAAGTAGTCTGTGTGTATATGGGAGGTGTTGGATGGTAGCCAATAAGTAGTCTGTGTGTTTATGGGAAGTGGTGTTGGATGGTAGCCAATAAGTAGTCTGTGTGTATATGGGAGGTGTTGTATGGTAGCCAATAAGTGGTCTGTGTGTATATGTGAAGTGGTGTTGGATGGTAGCCAATAAGTAGTCTGTGTGTATATGGGAGGTGTTGGATGGTAGCCAATAAGTAGTCTGTGTGTTTATGGGAAGTGGTGTTGGATGGTAGCCAATAAGTAGTCTGTGTGTATATGGGAGGTGTTGGATGGTAGCCAATAAGTAGTCTGTGTGTATATGGGAGGTGTTGGATGGTAGCCAATAAGTGGTCTGTGTGTTTATGGGAAGTGGTGTTGGATGGTAGCCAATAAGTGGTCTGTGTGTATATGGGAAGTGGTGTTGGATGGTAGCCAATAAGTAGTCTGTGTGTATATGGGAGGTGGTGTTGGATGGTAGCCAATAAGTAGTCTGTGTGTATATGGGAAGTAGTGTTGTATGGTAGCCAATAAGTGGTCTGTGTGTATATGGGAAGTGGTGTTGGATGGTAGCCAATAAGTAGTCTGTGTGTATATGGGAAGTGGTGTTGGATGGTAGCCAATAAGTAGTCTGTGTGTATATGGGAGGTGTTGTATGGTAGCCAATAAGTAGTCTGTGTGTATATGGGAAGTGGTGTTGGATGGTAGCCAATAAGTAGTCTGTGTGTATATGGGAGGTGTTGGATGGTAGCCAATAAGTAGTCTGTGTGTTTATGGGAAGTGGTGTTGGATGGTAGCCAATAAGTAGTCTGTGTGTATATGGGAGGTGTTGTATGGTAGCCAATAAGTGGTCTGTGTGTATATGGGAAGTGGTGTTGGATGGTAGCCAATAAGTAGTCTGTGTGTATATGGGAGGTGTTGGATGGTAGCCAATAAGTAGTCTGTGTGTTTATGGGAAGTGGTGTTGGATGGTAGCCAATAAGTAGTCTGTGTGTATATGGGAGGTGTTGGATGGTAGCCAATAAGTAGTCTGTGTGTATATGGGAGGTGTTGGATGGTAGCCAATAAGTGGTCTGTGTGTATATGGGAAGTGGTGTTGGATGGTAGCCAATAAGTAGTCTGTGTGTATATGGGAAGTGGTGTTGGATGGTAGCCAATAAGTGGTCTGTGTGTATATGGGAAGTGGTGTTGGATGGTAGCCAATAAGTAGTCTGTGTGTATATGGGAAGTGGTGTTGGATGGTAGCCAATAAGTAGTCTGTGTGTATATGGGAAGTGGTGTTGGATGGTAGCCAATAAGTAGTCTGTGTGTATATGGGAGGTGTTGGATGGTAGCCAATAAGTAGTCTGTGTGTATATGGGAGGTGTTGGATGGTAGCCAATAAGTAGTCTGTGTGTATATGGGAGGTGTTGGATGGTAGCCAATAAGTAGTCTGTGTGTATATGGGAAGTGGTGTTGGATGGTAGCCAATAAGTAGTCTGTGTGTATATGGGAAGTGGTGTTGGATGGTAGCCAATAAGTAGTCTGTGTGTATATGGGAAGTGGTGTTGGATGGTAGCCAATAAGTAGTCTGTGTGTATATGGGAGGTGTTGGATGGTAGCCAATAAGTAGTCTGTGTGTTTATGGGAAGTGGTGTTGGATGGTAGCCAATAAGTAGTCTGTGTGTATATGGGAGGTGTTGTATGGTAGCCAATAAGTAGTCTGTGTGTTTATGGGAAGTGGTGTTGTGTGGTAGCCAATAAGCAGTCTGTGTGTATATGGGAAATGGTGATGAAACTTCTCACTTGATTTGTTCACCTAATATTGTTCCTCCATTTTTCTTTCCCAATTGTTCAGCGTTTTTAAAATATTTTGACATCTAAGATAAATATTCCTTGAGTAAGAAGAAATGTTTCTGAAGCAGATTGGAAAAATATAAACCCAGCCAAGCTGTAAACGTTATAATAACTGCAGGTGCAGGTACCTGTCTGAATCTTGCAATCGGGTTCTTCCCGAGGAGAACCTCGAAGTCGCTAGAACCGCTGACATTGACATCTGGTATTCCTTGGCTGTTTGGGTTCACGTAGCTCTTGTTTTTAAGGAAGCGGAGCACATCTTGTGGAACACATGAAAGAAAGAAAGATAGAATTATATATATATATATATTTTGTATACAAGATCGAGGCTCGTGTAAGAGCTAACATTAATGCCAACAAAAAAAAAAACGGACACATAAGACAAGATAAAGGGAGTGGGAGACAAGATGGGGAGAGAGGGGGAAGCACACAAGTACAACATTTGAGAGCAGAGACATCGGGAGATCTGTGGGAGGGAGAGGGCTTGGGGGGAGGAGGCACGGGAAAGGGGAGGGGGTGGGGGTGGGAGAGGTAAAAAAACACATGGACACTGCTAGGACTTCCAGGAAAGAAGTCGGTATTTCAAAAAAGTGGATCTGGGGTGAATTAACGGGGGTAGAAAAGATCATGGTTTTGGATGGGGGAAGATAAGAGATGGTGGTTAACAGCTGTTTTAAAGACCTGGAGGGAGGAGTGGGATTGAAGAGAGTGAGGGAGTTTGTTCCAGAGGCGGGAGAAAAGAGGAATGAAGGAGTGAAGGTGAGCAGAGAGTCTTGATTTTGGCAGTTTCACAAGAAGAGGGTTGCAGGCAGATCTTGTGCGACCTGTAGGAATATTTGGGGGGACAGAGCACAGAGAGAGCTGGAGGAGCAAGGCCGGAGAGGAGTCGGTAGAAGACAGAAAGACCACCAACCTGCCTGCAGTGAGCGAGTGAAAGGCCCTCATTGTTAGCTTCATCGCGGGAGAATCCAATGATTCTGAAAGCTTTGGTTTCAACAGCGTAAAGCCGAGCCAGGTGTGAGGCAGGAGCACCGGCCCAGATGGGGGAACAGTATTCCATTGAGCTGCGGATGAAAGCCTTGTATGTGGTGAGGAGCTCAGGTGTGCCAAGGAAGGACTTCACACGGCGGAGGATGCCCAGTCGCCACTGGCTTTGGAGGCCAGCTTGGAAATGTGGTTTTCCCAGGAAAGATCATGGCAGATAGTGAGACCCAAAAGCTTGAGTGAAAGAACTTCTTGGAGAGGATTGTTGAGAAAGTAGATGGGAGTGTTGTTCAGTCGGTCTTTTCGAAGAGACATCGTGAGAGTGTGAGATTTGTGAGGATTGAAAGACATATTCCACTTGTTTCACCAGTCTGTGATTGTGTCCAGGTCTGCAGAGACTGCGGAGGCTGCAGAATGCCGATCTGAGGGATGAGGTATGGAGCGGAAGAGAGTGGAGTCATCAACAAGGAGATAGAGAGGATTTTCCAGAGAGTCGGAGAGATCAGAGGCCAAAAATGATATATAGCAGGATATTTCAAAAAGTTATGGACAGATTACGCCAAAACTAGGTAGATAAGATAACTTGCTTCGGCGACAAGAACAAGCCGATTATATTTTGGAGGTCTGAATCCAGTTCCCACCTATCAGTGGATACAAAACGTTAACTGTTCAGCCTGGCAGAGGTGTGCGCTCTACCAAGTGTAGTTCTAGTTTAAATGTAAAATCGTTGTGTCCCTTTTTAAGGTGCAGTTGAGTCCTTGGGCTGTGTCCTCGACAAGGACTTTTATTCCTGTTTCTATATAAGATCGAAGCTCTTGGAAGAGCAAGAGGACAGTCGGTAAAAAGGCAATGAACTGACAGTGCACCAATGGGCAACAGTTGGGCACAATAATGTAGGGAATTAAGGACCAGAAAAAAAGAGGAGAGAGAGAGGAGTATAGGAAACACAGCAACCTGGAAGTAAGAGGGTTGGGTTAGACTCAGTCGAGTTAATAGATGAAGAAAAGATTGTGGGTAAGGATCGGGGATGACATGATATGGTGTTGCACTGCCTACAGCCCTGGAAGGAAGAGTGGGATTGTGGTATGCAGTCAGTTGGATTTTTGGATGTTAAACAGGAGGGGAAATTGGAAGAATGCAAGCTTCCTGGAGTTGTTGGGAAGGGTCAGAGGGTGAGCGGGCAGAGTGAAGTAGACCAGAGGAGAGGCAATAATAACAAGCGTTACGCCTAGGTCCCCCGTCGTTGAAGTGATGTGAGTTGACAAAGTGGAAGACGCAAGGCGGCCATCTTGGATTTTGACGTGGCGACCCAATTTTCAATAGCGTTCTCTCTTATGCGTAGAAACACCCACACACCAGATTAGAAGTTAGCAGTTCGTTTATTTTTCAAGATATTCCGCTCACAAGGTTCAGACATACATGGCGGCGGCCATCTTGGATTTTGACGTGGGTTGCACCCACACACCAAATTAGAATTCGGTCCTTCGCTTACGCATGCATGCACATACATACGCACGCACGCACGCATGGACGGACGGACGGACGCACTCACACACGCACACACGGACGGAGGGGAAAACCATAATCCCCCTTTCGCTTCGCGGTGCGACGGGGGACAAAATATATAAGCCACAACCTGCCTGCGATGTGAGAACAAGCCTTGTGCTTTGATTTTATTGGAGGAGATAACAACAACCTTGAAAGCTTCATATTCCACATATTCCAGGAGATACTTGAGTGCCAGCCAATATGGAAGATCTTTTTATGGTTTTATAGATTTATATTTATTTTATATACTTATTTATATATTTATAGATTTTATAGTAAGATTTATAATGAAGAAGTACTCCATTGATCCATCGACAAAATATTTTATAGGCTATGAGTAGTTATGATTTTTCAAGGAATGACCTGGAATGACTGATGATGTTCAGTCTGCGGCTGGTTTTGGAGGCCGGTTTTGTGATGCAATCGGGAAAGGAGATGTCATGGCTGATGGTGAGGCCTAGAAGTTCAAGAGAATAAAATTCTTCCAGTGACTGACTATATAAATAGATTATTGGGTAAAATGCCAGGGGCATATAAAAGGCCCAGCTAATAGAAAATGTTTTCACACTAGAAAATAAGGGGCATTCAAAAAATCTCGTGTGCATGCTATACTACCCTTGTGTTCTTTGGAGGAACCAAGTAATGCTCTAGAAGAGTTCATATAAAGTGGTGCCAATTTGATTCATACACCTGCATGAAGAAGTAAATGTATTTTATTTGCCAGATGTAGGGCGCCCTTTTATATGAGCCCTTGGATTGAAACAAGACAAATATAGAAAGTTGTCTCTTCACAGAACAAAAAGGGGTTAAATTAGTCTGCTTCGAGACAACAATGCCTCTACTCCCATTTAAACAATAGTGCGTTTCAACAATTTCGACAACAATGCTTCTACCCCCAGACAATCCTTCTGGAATGACCGGGTGAGACTGTGAGATTGTCTTGGATTGAAAGATTTGTTGCATTTCTCAGGCTGGCATATATTGAATTCAAGATCAGGAAGCTTCCTGGTCTATCATTGGGATGGAGTACGGTACAGCAATGCGGAGTCATGTGCAAAAAGAAAGAGGGCTTTAAAGCTTCAGAGAGGTCGTTTATGGCGATGAGGAATAAGACTGGGCCTAGGACATCGCGTTGGTACACTCCAGCTACCATTGGGAGAGCAGAATAGAGGATTTCATTGATGGCAGCGCATTGAATGCACAAGAGGAGGAAGTCAGCTAGGTATGAAGATGGCCCTTTATGCCACAGGCAGCAAACTCGGTAAGCAGAGCAGGATGCCAGACTGTGTCAAATGCCCAAAGTACATCCAGGGAGACGATGCTGACCTCATGTTTAAGATTCAGGGCCACCAACCATTGACTATTCGAGCAAGGAACAGAAAACACATTGTGATTTGAATGCAAATTTTAAACAAAATTCCTTAACCCCTTCAACTACTCATTGAGGATGTGCGTAGTTATTTGTACGCCTGTTAACCATCTCCCCTCTGTCAGTCAGTCTACTAAACCTACCGCTTTTTGTCATTTAGCTCCTCCATGAGATTAAACTTCTGTCGACAAAAGATAAAATGACAGCGTTGTAGCTGATGTTTCATTTCAGATGCAACTAGAATGGCACTCGGTAGGGCGCACACCTCCGCCAGGCTGAACAGTGTTTTGTTTCCCAATGATAGGCCGGATCTGGATTCGGACCTGAACCAAAATCTAATCGGCTTGTTCTTGTCCACCAGGTTTAGTGATAACTCGTCCATAACTTTTTAAAATATCATGTTATATATCGCTTTTCCCCCGATCTCTCATTGGTGAAGAAACACATATAAATTAAATAATTCTCGTATCTGAATCCATATTCAGATCTTCACCAAAATCCAATCGATTAGTCCTGGTCACAAACCCAACCTCTCCACCAAGTTTCGTCCAAATCCATCCATACCTTTTTGAGATATCCTGCTATGTATCGTTTTTGGCCCCATCTCCCAATGGTGAAGAATCACTTTAAAAATTCTGCTAGCCGGATCCGGATCTTCACCAACATCTAATCCTTTCGTCCTTGTCACATACGCTACATCTCTGACAAATTTCATCGGAATCCATCCACAACCTTTTGAGATACCTTTTTCACAGACAGACAAACAAACAGACAGGCAGACAGGGGTGAAAACATAATCTCCATCCACCTTCGGTGGTGGAGGTAACAACGTACTCTGCAGCTCTTTATGCAATGAGCATTTGCCACATTAGTGTACACACAAATACATTGCAAGATAAGTCAGATTAATTTCCAGCTGTGGTTAAAATGTGGTGAAAGTGCAATTAAACCAGATCTCCCATGTTGCATTTCCTGTTATATTTCCAAATTGCCAAACTTCCCCTTCATGAAACAGTACTACAACAACAACAACAACAACAACAACAACAGGCATTTTAAGGCCATTCCCCTGCAAGAGTGGGGGTTAGCCTTGCGGTCCCCATGACAATCTTCTCCATTTTGCCCTATTTTCTGCATCTCCCCTTGTTAACCCCCTTGCCCGCATTTCTTCTTCCATCATCTTTAGCCAAGTCTTTCTCAGTCTTCCCCGTCCTCTACTTCCTTCCACATTCATTTCCATCACTCTTTTCAACCAGTCACTTTCATCCTTCCTCAACACATGACCAAACCATCTCAACCTGTTCCTCTTCACAGCATCCATCACAGGCTCTATTCCCATCATCTTTCGCAATTTATCATTTGTCTTCCTCTCTCTCAACGATACTCCGCACATCCACCGAACCATTCGCATTTCCACCCTTTCCAGCCTTCGTTGCTGCTCTACGTTCATTACCCATGTCTCGCTCCCATAAATCATAACACTTCTCACACATGCAGCATACACCTTTCCCTTCAGCTTCAACGACACTCCCCTCCTCGTCAGAACACTACTCAGTTCCCGAAACATCATGAAACAGTATGCAACACTAACGTTATAACGAATCCACACTTGTAGTTGGTTCGGCAGTGGAAACATAGTCGGATCCAAAAACACCATCAGTGTTAGGAGCACAAAGCTACAAGCAAATTTTGATGCTATTTGCATAAAATGCAAACTCAGGCTCAATGGGAATTTGTAAAAACAGCATCAGGCTGTCCAGACAATGTGATTTGATATTGTTATGTCGGTTGGGTAGGCATATCTAGATCCAGGTAGATCTGCATAGGTAGGTGCTCCGATGATCGTGATAGAAGAACCATCTCGATGTGCAGTAAGTCAGGGACTTGTAGCCGTATGTTGGAGTAAGCTGCGTATCTGTGTCCCCACCACGAGGTGGCGGGGCTTGGTAACTAGAATTAGGGAATAAGCTAACTCCATTGTGTGTCGTTCCCTCTGTGATCTACCCGGTGTCCCTTATGGCAATACATCCCATAGACATTAGCTAGGCCCATTAGCGCACCACACATTAAATAATTCCCACACCGCCACAATGACTTTGGAAGAGCAGACGGAAGCGGCCGCGTACAACGCCGGCATGGGCATCAAACATCGTGCAAGGCAAGCAATAGCCATGCCCAGAACGTGTGATTGGTTGGGGTAAGAAGCTGGCCACTGATTTGTGAAAGGAAGGTGGAAGGAAGCGGCAGAAAGATTGGCCACCGATGGATGGCATGACATGGGGGGGCGGGAAGCGCTCGGCCAATGAGAGGACACCAACACGGTGAGAAGATTCGGGAAGTCGAGGGGCACCGTGCTGGTTGGGGAAGAGGCCTGGGTGACGTCAGAGCACGCCGAACAAGAGACTTGGAGCGGCGGACATTTTGTCACTTCGGTCCAGACTTTGGTGGTGAACGTGTGTGTGTGCCAATATTTTCCCTTCTCGTTCCTGGATCCATCCTGCCCGGACCTCCATCTCGACCTTTCTTCTCGCTTTGGCTTCTGCCTTCCCAGACCTTCCTTCCGCCCTCACCCTGCTCGTTTGGTCCCTTCATCTGAGACTCGCTCGCCACGAACGTTGGGTGCATTGGAGGGCCGTGCCGAACCCGAAGAGGACGTTGCACAGCTGCGGAGGCGGGTTGCACGCCCACTTCGGGTGGGGACGCGAGGCCTGCCGCGCACTGGCAGACGTGGGCCTAGCAGCGCGCGAACGGGGGCATCGAGGCCTACTTCCCGCCAAGCACGGAGCCGCGTCGGATGACAGCGCTTGAGGCTGATGAGTCCTGACTCACCACGGACAGAGCTAAGTCCCCACGAACGAACACAACATTTTATTTGCTTCATTCCCATTTGTTTGTATTCGAAGTGTGTATGTAAGAGTGCTCATTAGGGGGTTTAGTTATTACCGGCACGTTCTTTTCCTGTCCCAATATTTATTAAATAAACCCTTATATTATTTTCCCAACCAACTTTAATCCCGTTTTCGTTTGTGAGTTCTTTTCCAAGGGTGAAGACATCGTCGGACCGTTAGGTAAGCCGGCATTCTCACCCGAACCCCCCCCCCCCCCCCATTCTCGTGTATCGAACCGCCATCAATTGGATTGCATAAACGCCTCATTATGCTCGATATTCCATCCGCGATCCCCTGGTCTTAACCAAGAGGGGAATCGCACGACAATATTTCCATACTTGCAGTGCTGGCAAAGAGTTCATGTGGGTTCATGTTTGGCTGCATTGGGTGCCATCCCATCCTACAGAAGTTTGTAAACAATCCCCAACAAAAAGCCAGCTTTCCCCTTCAGAATTGTTCGCTCATTCAAAATCTCATTCACAGTTTATTTTATTTTTTTGGTATACATGATCGAGGCTCGTGAAAGAGCTAACATTTATCGCACACAAAAAAAAATCAAACAGACACACAAAACATATAATAAGGATAGAGGTAGACAAGATGGGGAGAGAAGGGGAAGCACACAAACACAACATTTGAGAGCAGGGCCATCGGGAGATCTGTGGGGGGGAGGGGGCTTGGGGGGAGGAGGCGTGGGAAGCGGGGGAGGGGTGGGAGAAGTATAAAACACAAGGACACTGCAAGGACTTCCAGGAAGGAAGTTCCATTTACCTTTGCTTGAACAGTTTTCCAATCTCGATGGGAATATTCCGTCAGTACACGTAAAAACTATTTACATCTCGCAGCAATCTATCGTGAAATGTACAAAAGTTTGGTCCCATGCAGCACAACTTATTTGGAACACAAAGACAACAGAGAGCATGTCCAATGAGGAGGCAGAACAAACCAATTTATACCAGATGTTCTCCAACCCCAAATCTGCTGGATAGCATTATTAGTCAGGTCCCCGCTAAACACCCTGGATATTTCATCTTCCATGCTTTGAGTGATCCTTAGCAGTTTGACATTCTGCCCCAGCATCGGTGGTATGTGTATGTACTCACCAGTATTCATGTTCAGCATACTCAGTAGTACTTCACGGATTGTTTGGTCTACACTGAGATGCACACTTATGTCCTGCCAGACTGGAGACGACTCCAAAGATAGTTGTAGTGTGTCCAGCATTGCCACCACAGTGCTGTCCCTGTATGACGGAGACAGAGTTTTCCATTTAAAATTGGTCCCAGTTACATACAACTGTTTACAAATGATCTCTAATCCGATTCGATATGTCTGATTCTCCGAAAGGATAGTTGGTGCAGCTAAACCAGTTTCCTGAGCAAAGTTTTTTTTGGTGTTTGTCCATTGCCTTTGGTGCAGAATTCCAGGACAAGCAAGTGGACAAGTTCTGATAGGGTACCAGAACACATTGGCTTGGTGTTTAAGTGAATGCTATCAGATGGGGTGGACGGTTTAATGTCCCCTCTAAAATATCACATATTCTGAGGCAATTCCATACTTTTAAAGTCCCAGAGTAAAGGGATTGCACGATGGCTCAGAGACAGCAAACTCACTTTTGAAATGACTAGTCTCATTTACTAATCCAAGTATAAACTAGAACGGCACTCGCTCGAGAACATATCTCCACCAGGCTGAACAGTTTATGTTTTGTATCCCACTGATACAAAACATCCCACTGATCGGACCTTAACCAAAAACGAATCAGCTTGTTCTTGTCACATAACCAACTCATCCTCCACGTTTTGTCAGAAGTCATCCACAACTTTTTATTTGCGAAAATCGAACATTTTTCAAGTATATTGGTTGGTCTTGTGCGATATTCTGTCTGGTTGTCTGTCTGTCTATCTGTCTGTTTGTCTGTCTGTTTGTCTGATTGTCTGTCTGTTTGTCTGTCTGTTTGTCTGTCTACACTGACATCCAATTCGATGTCTGTTTGTCTGTCTGTTTGTCTGTCTATTTGTCTGTCTGTCTGTCTGTCTGTTTGTCTGTCTGCCTGTTTGTCTGTTTGTCTGTCTGTTTGTCTGTCTACACTGACATCCGATTCGATGTCTGTTTGTCTGTCTGTTTGTCTGTCTGTTTGTCTGTCTGTTTGTCTGTGTATTTGTCTATATGTCAGTCGCCTACAGGTCGAAATTTTCAACTGATCTTCACGAAACTTCGCTAAATGGCAGAGTTGGTCATAAGCAAGAAGCCTATTGTTGTTGGGGTCAAAAGGTCAATAGGTCAAGATAGGCCAAAGGTCACCAACTTTGTCAAATTTCTAAAATCCTCAATTTTCATCGGATTGACTTGAAATTTAAGCGAATTTGCATAGCTGGTCACTGAATTTGACAACCAATTATATTTAGGTCAGCATAGGCCAAAAGGTCAACATAGGCCGAATTTCTAAAATCCTCAATTTTCATCTGATTAAATTGTGATTTGAAGAACACTTGCATATCTGGTCATGTAATTTAGCCACCAAGTATTTTTGAGGTCAACATCGGTCAAAAGGTCAACATAGGCCGAATTTATAAAATCCTCAATTTTCATTCGATTGACTTGAACTTTTAAGAGGATTTGCATATCTGGTCATTGAATTCAACCCCAACTATTTTTGAGGTCAACAAGGGCAAAAGGTCAACATAGGCCAGATTTCTAAAATCCTCAAATTTTCATCTGATTGACTTGAAATTTGGAGAGGATTTGCATACCAGGTCACTCAAATCAACCACCAATTATTTTTTGAGGTCATCATAGGCCAACAACTTATTTTAGGGATTTTGCAAGTACCGTGCTATGCACGACATATTTCTTGTTTACATATTGTGCTATATATCGTTTTGGCCTATCTCTCAATGGTGAAAAATCACTTAAAATTAAATATTTCTCAGATCCAGATCCAGATTCGAATCTTAACCAAAATTTAATCAATTCTTCCTTCTCACAGGCCCAGCTTGTCCACCAAGTTTCATCCGAATCCGTCCACCACGTTTTGAGATATCGTGCTTTTTATCGTTTTTGCCCTATCTCTCAATGTTGAAAAATCACTCAAAAGATTCTCATATCCGGATTCAAATCTTCATCAAAATCGAATCATTTCGTCCTTGTTACACACCCAACCTACCCACCAAATTCTGTCCAAATCCGTCCACAGATTTTTGAGAAATCCTGTTCACAAACAAGCAAACAGGGGTGAAAGCATAACCTCCATCCACCTTCATGGTGGAGGTAGATATCTACCTGGTGCTTCTCAGGTCAGTCTGGAGTCTATGTGTGTGCTGTCCTTTAGAGAAACGTTCATCCTGTTGTATGGTAGCATTCGATGGTGGAGGTTAAAAAATCCCACCGTACCTTTCAAAAGGAGCAGTATGTAGTGTGCCACAACC